>NW_007074469.1:0-2746 GCF_000164805.1 Carlito syrichta
AAAAATACTGATTAATTATTAAAAAAAAAAAAAAAGAATTAGAAATTGACCTTCCATATGACCCAGCAATCCTCCTTCTGGGAATATACCCAGAGGAACTCAGATCATTCTACACATGCATGTTTACTGCAGCACTATTCACAGTAGCAAAAACACAGAATCAACCATGCTGTCCACCAAAATTGAACTGGATAAAAACATGTGGTACATATACATGATGGAATATTATGCAGCCATAAAGAAGGAAAAAACTATGGACTTCGCAGCGACTTGGATGGATTTGGAGTCTATCATACTCAGTGATCTATCACAGAAACAAAGAATTGAGCACTACATGTTCTCATTCATAAGTGGACCCTACACACCTATCATAATACTATAAGAAAGGAATTGGCAGTAGTGGGGCACTGCCGGGGGAGGGGGTCACATAAAATCAATAAGGATACCTGATCCTAATTCAGGTCAAGTGGAGGCCAATGGGAAGCCCAAACTTGACTTGTACCTAGGCCACTTAGGTACTCAATCCTGACTGGTACCCCACATCTTTAGAATTAAAAAAATTAAAAAATTAAAGTTAATCCTCTAATCATATCTAACATTGCTGTTACCACTATGTACTCCACTGAAGAGTAATTTCATTAAGATTTTCAATCATTTCATTGAAAATTAATATGTAACTTAGAAGCAGAGGCTACTAATTTTTCTTTCTTTTTTTAGCGGGAGTCTCACTCTGTCGCCCAGGCTGGAGTGCAGTGGCATGCTCACAGCCACCCCAGCATTGACCTGCCGGGCTCCAGCATCCCTACTACCTCAGCCTTCCAAGTTGCTGGAACTACTGGCACACACTACCACATCCGGCTGATTTTTTATTTATTGTAAAGACAAGGTCTCGCCAAGTTGCCAGGGCTGGTCTTGAACCAGCGGGCTCAGGCAAGTCACTTGCCTCAGCCTCCCAAAGTGCTGGGATGACAGGTTGAGCCCCCAAGCCTGGCCTGCTAATTTTTATAGAATGGTAAATGGCCACAGTCTAATACAACTATCCTTTAGCAGCGTTCTAGGCACTCGAGGAATAGTCCTTCATTCCTGAAGAATTTGAAAAAAAAATACGTAAAAAGCTTACAGAAATTCTAAGTTTGTCCTATAGGGTTGACTTTGTAAAAACATCAATCCAGTTCTGATTAGG
Source organism: Carlito syrichta (assembly GCF_000164805.1). Taxonomy (NCBI): domain Eukaryota; kingdom Metazoa; phylum Chordata; class Mammalia; order Primates; family Tarsiidae; genus Carlito; species Carlito syrichta. The sequence continues at coordinate 1,184 of NW_007074469.1, forward strand.
AGGTCACCATTTCTCTCTTTAGAGCCTCAGTTTTCATCCAGACATCCAAAGCTAGAAATGTATTGAGTGCTAAACATGACATGCCAGCCACCAATTTAGAAATACGCTTAAAACACAATCTCTTTTAAGAGGGGAAAAGGAGTAGAAAGAAGTTCAAGTAGTTCCAGGAGAAGAAAGTAATGCAGTCAAGTGCTTCATGTCTGACACCTGCTCAGAAGATGTAGAAATCGGGATGTTATTGGTGTTCTTAGCAAGCATAATTTTAGGGCAATGGTGGGAGCGTGAGGCATATCATGTAGGGGCGAATGTGAGGGGGGATGTGGAGGCTGTGGATAAAGGGTGTTGGAAAACCGTGATGTAAATATCAGGAGAGATGGGGTCTTGATGGGCAGGGTACAGGATCAAGGTATGCTTCTGGATCAGAAGAGCTTGTTTATACACTGAGGAGAAACTTTTTTTTTTTGAGTTGGAGTCTTACTCCATTGCCCAGGCAGGAGTGCAGTGGCACACTCACGGCCACCCCAATGACGACCTGCTTGGCTCTGGCGATCCTTCCGCCTCAGTCTTCCAAGAAGCTGTAACTACAGGCGTGTGCTACCACGCCCGGCTAGTTTTTGATTTATTGTAGAGATGAAATCTTGCCAAGTTGCCCAGGTTGGTCTTGAATCCACGGACTTAGGCAATCCACTCACCTCGGCCACCCAAAGTGCTGGGATTTCAGGCTGAGCCATCGAGCCTGGCCTTAGTAGATAAATTAATGGCCAAGGACAGTTGACAATCTGGGAGGAAGGGGCATAATAGATGGAATGGCATCTTGGAGGATTGGAGTAAATGCCTATGTTTAGGAAATTGCCTTTACTGAGGAAGGGCACTTCATTCTTCAAGACTGGGGGGCATTCAGGGAGAAATAGACACGTGACAGAAAAGCTGCTGAATAAGTATATCTTGGGAGAAGCTCTTTTTTTCTTTCTTTTCTTCCACTATTCTACTTTTTATACCGTCTGTTGTTTAATTTTTCTTGCGTGGTGTGCTGATAACTGAAGATTGTCACGTGAGAAGGTTTTTTTTTGGTCCTGCTTATAAGTCTAATAATTTTATAGTGTCTGTGACATTGTTATTTTCTCTATTTGCCTAGGAGAAATATTTGTACCAGGAAAAGAAGGTACGAATTTATTTCATTTGCAGCCTCACTTTTCTCTTCGAGGGTGGAGAGGGTGAGGTGGTATGCCAACAGTGAGGAGGTTCAGTAGGAGCTTGATGATTGGGCACCATATGGAATAACGGATGAAGAGAGTGGGAAAGAAAGCTAAAAGGACTGAGGAGTAGTCGTAGAGAGTCTGTCTCTAAATTGGAATGTCACAATTCTGCACTGTTGAGCAGCTTTACTCTATTTTATTTTTGGAGTTGAGATTTCACTCTGTCGCTCAGGCTTGAACATGACAATCATGGCTCAGGGCAGCCTTGACCTCCTGGGCTCAAGTGATCCATCCCCCTCAGCATCCTGAGTAACTGGGACTACAGATGCATGCTACCACACCTGGCTTTTTTTTTTTTTTTTTTTTT
>NW_007074469.1:2766-59196 GCF_000164805.1 Carlito syrichta
GTAGAGATGAGGCCTTGCTATGTGGCCCAGGCTGGTCTCGAACTCTTGGGCTCAAGCAATCCGCTTGCCTCGCCTCCCAGAGTGCTGGGATTACAATCATGAGCCACCACACCTGGCCTGTTGTGCAGTTCTTTTATTTTTTTATTTATTTTAGCCAATTAGAAGTCTTTGTGGTTGGCATTTTAGGGGGTCTAATGAGTAACATCCTATAAGTCAAAAAGATAAGGCAAAGGAGTGCCGAAATACTACCTTCATTATAGATAAAAGTGATATAGGAGATGTGGCTTACATAATCATCAAGTGGACATCCAAATACTGGTCCCCAGAATTAGCTACATCCATCAGTACCTCAGGCCTCCCACTCCCCACTGGAGACAGCCCCTGTAACAGGAAGGGCAGGGGAGCAGAGCATTCATCCGAAAAGAAGTTCTCCCAGGCCATGAGAATCTATCTCCAGGACCACAAGGGAAGAATGGAATAACTGGTGGGCTGTTACGGGTCCTTTATTCACAATACCCAAAGAGATGCCTCTTCTCCTGATTTGTTTTGAGACAGGGTCTTTTTCTGTTGTCCAGGCTGGAATGCAGTGGTGTGGTCACACAGCTTACCACATCCTTGAACTCTTGGGCTCAAGCGATCTTCCCACCTCAGCCTCCCAGTCGCTGGAACTACAAATGTGCACCATCATGCTGGGTTTATTCTTTTAAAATTATTTTTTATGCCGGGCTCGGTGGCTCAGCCTGTAATCCCATGACTTTGGGAGGCTGAGGTGAGTAGATTGCCTGAGCCTGCAGGTTCGAGACCCACCTGGGCAGCGAGACCTCATCTCTACAATAAATCAAAAAATCAGCCGGGCATGGTAGTGCATGCCTGTAATTCCGGCTACTTGGAAGGCTGAGGTGGAAGGATCGCTGGAGCCCAGCAGGTCGAGGTTGCGGTGGCCGGGAGCGGCCACTGCACTCCAGTCTGGGTGACAGAGTGAGACTCCAACTCAAAAAAAAAAAATTTTTTTATAAAGATGTGGGCATTACTGATTGCTGCATCCTTCAAGTTATCCTCCTATTTCAGTCCTCCAAAGTGCTTGAATTACAGGTGTGTGCTATCACACGTGGTCCTCTCCTCTTTTAGAAGTACTTGGTATAAAGTGCTCAGTTCTACTAAAATATATGGAAAATCAAAATGCACTTTCTAAAACCCATATGCATGACCCATGAAGGATGTCTTTGAAATGTATGCAACAAATAAGTTCCAGTCATCTGTTTGTTAACTGGTCAGAGATGTCTCTACAGGTTCCAGGGTGGCTCACCACCCAATTCTGCCATGAAACTACTCTTACACACTTCCTAGCAACGGCAGCAACCCAGCAGCGAATTGAGATGCCTGTTGTCATTAGAAGTGCTCAGGCACAAGGTGAACAACCTTTTGTTTTAGACTTTATAGGGAAATTCCTGTGAGCATAAGAGGTTTAGAATTATAACCACCAAGGAATTTTAAAATTTAAACACTCTATGATTTAAAGGAACTGTAGTTTTTCTGAATTGAAGCATAAAGCTCATGTCACAATCTCTCATTGTGAAGTACGCTAATGCTTTCATGACCGGTTCATGGAGCAAAATGATAGAATGTCTGTACATAAATTTACTGGTTAATCTAGCATATAAAATCTGGTTACCAGGAGCAGTCAGATGGAGAAAAATGATTATGATGAAGAGAAGACCCCAGGGAAAGGATTTTTCTGCTTGAATAATGAATGTCAAAATTAAATTACTTCCACTGGGAAAAGCATATCAAATTCAAGAAGGAAGGAGCCACACAATAAGAAATGGAGTCTAGCCCCAGCACAATGTTTCTTCAGTTTTTAAAAAAGCCACAGTCCAAGATACATTTTACATCATGATGCAGTACACACACACACACACACACACACACACACACACACACACACACACACACACACTTCACTTCTAACTATAACAAAAGCCTCACAAAATGACACTTTCCCTTATTATGGACAATGTACTCTTCCATTCTTCCATCTATTCTGTTCTGGGTTTTAATAATTCTTTTATTAAAGCATAGCAAATAGACAGAAAATTGTGTATTTTCTTGACACATTCACACAGTAAACACGTTTATGTAACATATTCTATGCTATCCTTTTTTAAACTGTAAAGTATACATAGTATAGTATTTACCATTTTAACACTTTTTAAGTGTACAGTTCTGTGGCATTCACATTGCTGTGCAACCATCACCACCATCTACCTCCAGAACATTTTTCATCTTCCCAAACTAGAACTTCATACCCATTAAACAATAGTTCCTTATTTCCCCCCCTCTGCATCTGGCAACCACCATTCTACTTTCTGTCCCTGAATCTGACTACTCTATGTACCACATATAAGTAGAATAATATTTTTCCTTTGGTGATTGGCTTATTTCACTTAGCATAATGTCCTCAAGTGTAGCAAGTATCAGAATTTCCTTCTTTTTAAAGACTGAATAATATTCTTTTGGGGAGAGCAAAAAAACCCGGAATTATGTTTTGGAGGATGGGCCCCTTGTAGTACAAGTTTCCGCCTGCTAGGTAAGTGTTCTGGGAACCTATCGGTATCTGTACCAGTTAGTATTGTTGTGAGAGGTTGCATTCAGCTTCATTGATTTTGGATTTCTTTGAGATTCTTTCAATGTATTTGCCCATTCCACGATGGGTGATTGACAAGTACAACTGCCCACACCATGCTGAGTGTTCATCAGTTTTTGACCAAAAAATGGCATTGCCCCTGTGTCCCCCTCCCTATTCAATTGATCTTGCATTGGACAAATTTTTTTGTTTCCCCGGGTGAAAAAGTCCTCAAAGGGAAACATTTTGCTGATGTGGAAGAGGTGAAACATAAAACGGCAGGAGCACTAAAAGACATCAAAACTAATGAGTTCAAAAACTGTTTTGAGTAGTGGAAAAAGCATCTCGATGGGTGTATTACCTCAAACTTTGAAGGTGACAAGTTTAAACATGTAAGAATAAACAATTTTTAAAAAATTTTTTCTTTTTTTGAGTTGGACTCTCACTCTGTCGCCCAGACTGGAGTGCAGTGGCCGTTCCCGGCCATCGCAGCCTCGACCTGCTGGGCTCCGGCGATTCTTCTGCCTCAGCCTTCCGAGTAGCTGGAACTACAGGCACGCGCTACCATGTCTGGCTGATTTTTTGATTTATTGTAGAGATGAAGTCTCGCCAAGTTGCCCAGGCGGGTCTCGAACCCACGGGCTCAGGCAATCCACTCACCGCAGCCTCCCAATGCGTGGGATTACAGGCTGAGCCACCGAGCCCGGTTTACACAATTTTTTATAAATAAACTCTCTGGTTTTTTGGGGTCTCCGTCATGAGTATATGCAACAGTTTTTTTATTATCCATTTATCAGTTGATGGATATTTGGGTTGTTTATACTTTTGGCTATTGTGAAAAATACTGCCATGAACATAGGTGTCCAGGTATCATTTTTTAAAAAATGCTAGCTACATAGATTAAATTGCTTTTCTTGAACTTGAAAACATTGGTCTGCTAGTTCATAAACTGAAATCAAATATATTCATTCTTTTAAATCAGATTGAGCTAATCAGGCCACTTTTGACTCTTCATTTTCCTGAGTCCTTTAACAATGAAAGTTGCCCACCTGTGAAATGTGATGCCCCATGAAGAGGAATCTCCTTACCTAGCCACCCCTCAGACACACACTAAGCTTTCTATTTGTTACTTTGTGAAATGAGATAGTTTGATGAACCAGCCAGTGTTTCGGCATGCTCAGGGGTGAGGTGCAGATCCATAGTTACCATACCTACCACTCAAGACTAGAATGAGACTAGCTCAGAAAGCTTCTAAAAGTCCAAAGACTACTCTAAAAGTCATTTACCTGCTGTGAATAACATATTATACATCCTTTCAAAATCAGTCTTGAGAAATACTTCCCCGAGGTATCAGTTATCTAATTTGCATAACAAATTACCTCAAAAACATAGTCACTTTAAACAATAGCAGGTCTGTGGGTTGGTGATTGGGCTGGGCTTAGCTTGGCATTCCTGATGTCTGCCCTGGGGTCACACACATGGCTGCAGTCATCTACTGGCTTCCCTGGGGCCTTCCTCACTTGTACTGACTGTTAACTGTGTGTCTCTCTCTCTCTCTCTCTCTCTCTCTCTCTCTCTCTCTCTCTCTCTCTCTCTCTCTCTCTCTCTCTCTCTCTCTCTCTCTCTCTCTCTCTCTCTGCCTCTCTCATCCTCATGGAGGCTAGCCCAGGTTCTTCTCATGAAGGACTCAGGGCTCAAAGGGAGAGAGGGGAGCTGCAAGCCTTTTGAGCCTTTGGTGTGGAAGTCCTACAATACCACTTTCTCCACATTCTATCAGGCAAAGTAAATGACAAGTTGACCCAAATTTGGGGGATGGTGGGGAAAATAAAACTTGACCTTGATTAATGGCTACATATATACACTTAGATAGTTGAAATAAAACCTGATGTTCAATAAATCAGTATGGTGGCTGTAGTTTACAATAATTTATTGAATATTTCTTTTTTTTTTTCTTTTTGAGTTGGAGTCTCACTCTGTCACCCAGGCTGGAGAGCAGTGGCTCACCCCTCGGCCACCGCAGCCTCAACCTCCTGGGCTCCGGAGATCCTTCTGCCTCAGCCTTCCAAGTAGCCGGAACTACAGGCGCATGCTACTATGCCCAGCTAATTTACTGAATATTTCAAAACAGTTAGAAGAAAATAATTCAAATGTTTCTAGCATAAAGAAAAGATAAATATTTAAAGTGATAGATATCCCAGTTATCATGATTTGTTTATATGAGTATATCAAATTATCACAAGTACCCTAAAAACATGTACATCTAATATGTATCAGTAAAAATACATAAATAAACTCAATTTCTTGGTGATAGGAGTGATGAGGTTACACTGTAAAAAGGTGTACACTCAGAGATGAAGGGAATTATCACAGCCATCTTTGTCAGCAATCTACCACTCCCCACTACAATCTACCAGCAATCAGTGACACTCCATTCTTGTTTCTAAAAAGTAGGATTTTGACCCAACATACCCACTTCTGATAATGTACTTACAGAACTATCTGCACACATATAAATTGATGCATGTACATTATTCAATGTGGCACTCTTTGTCATTGGAAACAACCCAAGTATCCATTGACAGGGAACTGGTTAAGTCAATCATGGCATACCAAGATGAGAGGACACACTGTACACTTCTACAATTAGGAAGCTCTCATGTGTTGACACAGAAACTCTAGGATATTATTTTTCACTGATGAGCATTCAAGTGATGAGCAGTACACAATGTATCTCCAAAGTCTTAGTTCCCATTGTAAACATTTATAACGTTAGAAGTACAGATGATATAGACATACAAAAAACATGATTTGGAAAGTTAATATATTTCTTTTTTTTTTTAGATTCAAGGGTACACATGCATGTTCATTACAGGGACAGCTGTGTAGTGGTAGGGATTGGATCTCAGGTTGGTCCATTCTCCGGACAGTGAACATTGTACACCATAGGTCATCTCTGAATCCTAATCCTTCTCCCCACTTCTCCCCTTAGTGGTATCCCCAGTGTCTATCATTTCCATCTTTGTGACCATTTAGCTCTCATATACAAGTGAGAACATGCGGTGTTTGATTTTCTGTTTCTGAGTCAGTTCATGTAGGATGATGACCTCCAGCCCCACCCATGTTGCTGCAACAGACATGATTTCATTCTTTTTTGTGGCTGCATAGTATTCCATGGTGTTTATATATCTCATTTTCTTTATTCAGTCAATTGTTGGTGGGCACTTAGGTTGGCTCCATGATTTTGCTATTGTGAGTAGGGCTGCAATGAGCCTACCAGTACAAGTATCTTTTTCTTTTTTCTTTTCTTTTTATTATTTTATTTTATTTTTTACAGGGAGGACCTGATACCAATCCGACGGAAAGTATTCCAATTTTTTTTAATTTTAAAGATATGGGTAAAATTCAGTATTCGGTAGATAAGTGGTCATCATACAGGTAAAGTTTGGGCCTTCCTTTGGTTCTCATTTTGCCTGGTTTTGGATCAGGACCCTTAATGATGTTATGTGCCCCCCTTCCTCCCCTGACAGTGTTCCGCTACTGCCAAACACTTTCTTATAGTAGTATGATAAATGTTCAAGCTCTGCTTATGAGTGAGAACATGTGGTACTCAGTTCTTCATTTCTGTCATAGATCACTGATTCAAGTTGCTGGAAAGTCCATAATTTTGTCCTTCTTTATGGAAGCATAATATTTCATCATGCATACATTTTTTTTTAATCCAGTGTGCGTTATGGGCAACATAGTTGGTTCCATGCCTTTGCCATTATGAATAGTGCTACAATAAACATGCATGCACAGGTATCTTTTTTGTAAAATGATTTGAGTTCCTCCAGATATATTCCCAGAAGGGGGATTACTGGATCGTATAGTAGGTCAATTTTTACATGAGTAGCTGAATTGCAAATCCAGACACTTCTGACTCCAAAACAATGACTTTTTCTGACAGCCCACACCATATATCCCACCCTTCAATAATTCAGAAAGCTCAACAAAAACAATGTAAGCTCCTAAAATAAGGCTGTTCAGCCCTAATAGGAACAATTTTGAGAATATTTTCTAATGAGAGCTATTTCATGTGAAAAATCAAGAAAATAATAAAAGAATATGTGTGAAATTGTTCATTAGCCATAGACTAAAAAACAGTAAGGTGGTACTGAGGTCGGACAAAACAATTTTGGTGTCCTCAGCTCTAATAAGTCACCCCGTGACCACAACCGGCCAATTAGGATAGGGCTAATTGTTCCTGCTGGTGTCTCTTTCTGGAAATTTCCATGGTCACAGGTGTCCATGTTCATTCATCCTCTGCCTCTTCCTGTCTTGCTGCTGTTGTTGCCATTAATTTTCCTCTGCTGCCCCATTTTCTGTTTGTACATGTACAGAGCAGGGATCCTTCCTTTTGCCCCGAGCATCTACACCTTGTCAATTTATCAGATTCTCTCTTCCAGTAGAAAAAGAAAAGCCTAGAGTCAATGCTACGGCCTGTTTGTGCACATTTTTGTTTTAACCACAGGCTTTATTTCACATCCTTATTCTCATGCCTCTTCTCTTCCACTTCCATTTTATTCGTCCTTTCTATAATCTTGGATCTCAGTAAGCCACTGTAAATTCTTTTGGAACAAGAAAGAAGTGGAAATACATTTTTTCCATTTACAAATCGAGGTAGCTGAGTGTCCCAGGAGTTATAAGTCACTACTGTCTTTCTTCCTGTATTTAACACAGGCTTGAAGAAACAGGTCTCTGGCATGGAAAATCACTGAGTCATCCTGGCTATCATGGTTCCACCGGGAGCCTATTTTATTTTGATAACTTTGTATTTTTTTTTTTTTTCTTCAGGACTCAAGAATAATTACAGATCCAGGAAGTGAATAGGTGCTCCCAATCCCAGAGCTGAAGCTCACCACCTGATTGATTCCAAAACAGCCTCATTGTTGGGGAGGGGAGGAGTTGTTTGCTTTTTTACAATGTACTTTCAAAAATCCTGGGAACACAATGAGATTCTTCATCATAGTAGGTTTTGTTTGTTTGGTTTTTGAGTTGGAGTCTCACTCTGTCGCCCAGACTGGAGTGCAGTGGCCGCTCCCGGCCACCGCAGCCTCGACCTGCTGGGCTCTGGCGATCCTTCCGCCTCAGCCTTCCGAGTAGCCGGAATTACAGGCATGTGCTACCACGCCCGGCTGATTTTTTGATTTATGGTAGAGATGGGGTCTCGCGGCCCAGGCGGGTCTCGAACCCGCGGGCTCAGGCAATCCACTCACCTCAGCCTCCCAAAGGCGCGGGATTACAGGCTGAGCCACCCAGCCCGGCTTGTTTTGTTTTTGATTTGGAGTCTCACTCTGTCGCCCAGACTGGAGTGCAGTGGCATGCTCCCAAACACGGCAGCCTTGACCTGCTGGGCTCCAGCGATCCTTCCGCCTCAGCCTTCCAGATAGGCGGAACTACAGGCGCGCACTACATGCCCGGCTAACTTTTTTGATTTACTGTAGAGACAAGGTCTCCCCAAGTTGCCCGGGTGGGTCTCAAACCCGCGGGCTCAGGAAATCCACTCACCTCGGCCTCCCAAAGTGCTGGGATTACAGGCTGAGTCACCGAGCCCAGTCTTCCTAGTAGTTTTGTGTCTGCACTTTGTTGGTGCTGAAGAGTTACCGCCTTGATCTTTGTCCTCACCTTTGAGCCAAAGGATGTTTATCAAAGGAAGAAGGAAACTCACAGCGAGTTTAAAACAGACGAGTGCCCGGAAGTTAAATTCCTCAGCACTAATTGTAGACTCAACATGGTCCTCATTGAAAAAAATTGAACAACCCTGTCTAGCCTCTGGTAGATATGTCCTCCTCACAAACCACCCAAAGACCTGAGCCAATCTAATACATAACAGATGTTGACTGAGCACCGGCTAGAAAAATGATTTTTAAATGTATATTTTCTAAGCAGGGGACTCTTAAAAATGAAGTGTGACACTGAATTTCAGTATACAAGTGGTGAAGGTGGAGCCAGTTGAAATGAAGGAAGAGCAACTGGGGAGTGGGATAGCAGGAGAGAAAGCCCCTCCCTTATTTCTTGGAGCTGAGACTGAGGAACACCAAGGCGCTTGGACAAGAGTGGGACAGATATATAACTACAAGCCGCAGAGGCAGGGCTGTGGTGGGAGTGGGTGCTGGAGCTTCTAGAAAGGGTTGCCCAAACCACAGAGGCAAGTAATAGTGCATGTTGGGGAAAATGACATTGTTCCGAAATGAGGGAATGAAGAAGGCCCATGGTGGAAGAATGAGAGGCAAGTAGGAGAGGTAGGAAGGGGTCAGATCTACGCCATTCCAAGGAGTTTGGTTTTTATTCAAAATTATCCGGAAAGTTGTAGAGACCATCAGGAACAAAAGCAGAGGGGGGATTAAAGGGGATTACAGATTAAAGAGGACGGGAGTGGAGGGGCGTGAGGTGGCCAGGGAGGCAAAAAGACCAGTTATTGATCCAGGAGGAGGGCCGGATTCGGGAGTTGGTGTATCAGGCACTTTCTAGACCCACTGTATCATTCCTTTTCAGACCCCATTAAGCTTCCTGTCCTGTCTCGGTCTCTTGTCTCTGTCTCCATAACACTTTCAAGAAATAAACCCATGTCTCTGCGCAGTTCCTTAGCCTAGAATACTGATGAAAAAGGGAACACGAATGGAGTTCCCTCACTGTGATATTTTTAGTCTGTTCTTTCTCATTCGCTAAAAAGAATGTCTTAAATGATTTCCACATTATTTCTGTCATAAAAACAATGAAAATAGCATTTATTTACTTATTTAGAGAAGAGAGCCAGGCATACAGAAGTCAAAGTTCAATAAATACTTGTGGAGTGAATAAATGAACGAAGAATGAATGGAAAACCAGGGGATTCATTCAACCGTGGCATCAGGACTGTTAAGAGGACCTTTGAGCAGGGAGATGACACTACAGAGAGAGAATACAGGAATGCCCAGGGTAAGTGACTGAGCTGTGGCTGTTTTATCAAGAGAAAGGCTGATGTAGTATAATTATACATTAGTATAATTTGGATTTAGAGTCGGAAGACCTCCCTTTTCTGATCTGGGCTATGATCACACACTTGCTAAATCACTTGAAGAAATTAAATTAACCTTTCTGGCTCTTAGTTTTCTCGTCTGTAAAATTATGAAAAATAAGACCTACCTACCACCTCGCAGAATTGTCACACTAAATGTGTCAATGGAATATAAAGAAATAATCTGTTGCCTTGTTCCTGGGTGATAGGGAGGAATGGGAATAGTGAGTGGACGATTTCAGTCATTCATTCAGTATGTATGTATGTATGTATTTCCACTTGCAGAATCCTAGACAGACCAGAGGAGTTCTGTGTTGCTTCAACAAGTCGATTTTCCATTAACATGTGAATGAACTTTGGGGAAGCCTTTCTGTGACAGCCTCTTCTTGCCCTGGGCACATAAGGCCAATTCAAGGCCATGGACAGTCATACATGTTGAATACTGCACTAGGACATTACATCCAAGGGGGCCCTTTTCACACTGTAGATGTCTTATGTATATTTATCATACAATTTTCTGTCAGATGGAGGCAACATACTTCCAAAAATCAGCATAGTATTGAAATTTTCTCAACAAATAGAAATACACATTATTGAGGAATTAGTGTAAAAGTACCTTTCCATTAGTATAAAAGTACTTCGCCACACCAGTTAGTGCACCTCCCAGATTTAGTGTGGTTTCTCCTCACCAGATGCCTGGGCCTCAGCTGCTTGTTTCAGAAACAGCCATAGTCGTCACACCACCGCCCAGCACTGCTGCCTGCCTCAGCCTCCCTGGCAAAGAAATATGAGTACTGTCATGTTCACAGTGGCCACAGCAGGTAGGTGTGAGCCAAACGGACCTCTAAGGGTCTGCCCCAGTGGCTGCTGGGGAAGGGTGGTGAGACTTTCAGAAGCCTGGGGGAGACAGTGCCCTTGGGAGAGAACGTGGACCAGCAAGAGACAGAAGATGGAAAGAGCTGACAAACAGCTGCCCCCTCAGCTTCCCACCCCCAGCAGGCTGTTGCAAGGGAAGGCTCCTTACCGCCTCTTCAGAATGACAGCATACCGCTGCTCTTCTGTGAGACTGTGACCAACTTTGTCTCACACCACCTCTTACCGTTGTCCCTCCTTCGCTACCTCTTGGCTGCTCCCCCTCGCCATGGTATCTGGGACTGTCCAGCTCCCATCAATGCAGTATGTCAGCATTGTGGTCCAGGGGCTTGGGCCAATACATGCCCCACTGAGCTCATGGCCTCCCTGGGCCTCTCTGTGTGTTAAAGATGTCCATATAAGCATTATCAGATTGCAGCACACTGGGCCTTTATGGAAGAATTCTTGAGGATATGCCAAGAGAGGGAAATTTGCTCCAAACACGTCCATTTTGATCTCACTTTCCACCAAAGCCCTATTCTTTTCTTTCTTTCTTTCTCTTTCTTTCTTTCTTTCTTTCTTTCTTTCTTTCTTTCTTTCTTTCTTTCTTTCTTTCTTTCTTTCTTCCTCTCTCGCTCTTTTTTTTTTTTTTGAGTCAGGGTCACTCTTTCACCCAAGTCAGAGCGCAGTGGCATGATCACAGCTCACCGCAGTCTCAACCTCCTGGGCTCAGGTGATCCTCCTGCCTCTCAGTTCCCCATCTAGATGGGATTACAGACATGAACCACCATGCCTGGCTAATTTTTTAATATTCCATAGAGACGAGGCCTTGCTACATTGCTCAGTTCGGCCTCAAATCTGGACTCAAGCAATCCTCCCAGCCTTAGCCTCTCAAAGTGATGGGGTTACAGGCATGAGCCACCATGCCTGGTGCTGTTCTTCTAACCTTCATCTCCCGACTCCAGTTCCGCCCTTATTACACACAGTTGTAATCTGATTTACCCATCTCCCAACGACCTCCAAGAGAGGTTTAGCATATAACCAAGCAAACGATCAATTTTCCTTAAGAGGAGGACAAGAGCTGTTGTTGGTAAGAATTATAGTTTAACAGGATTGTTTTGGTCATCCAGGAAGAGATCACCTAACACTATTGTGACTTCTGTCAACTGAAGAAAAAAGATAAAGTTTTTTAAAGAATTAAGGTTACTTGCATTCAGAAGTCTTCCTGAAAACTATAGCCCGGGAGCAGTCCTTGAAACACGTCCTGTCCAACTGCTTGCATAATATCTCAGCCCATCGTTATGCATTGGTGGCGGGGTTTTTGTTCCTGCAAAATCATATCAAAGTTGGATAGTATTTACATTGAATCAGGATCACATCCCATCAAGGTTTGGGTGTAAAAATAAGTCTGGCCGTAGATTATAGAGGCATCATCACTAATCTTGCCCGATGTTTTTTTATGTGTCCCAAAAGACAAAGACTTGGGCCATTTATCTTTTAAGGAATATAGTGACCCAGGAAATTGACATGGGGGCTGTGTGCACTATCCTGGTTTATCTTCCAAACATCCCTCTGGAGAGCTGGTGGTCACAGAGTAGGAGCTTTGGGGAATCATGCTGACTAACAGAAATGAGCACATGTGGCTTCTGATGTTTGCTACTTTATCTCACATGTCTATTGTTATGATCCATCCACTCCTTCTTACCTGTCTTGACCTTGAGACCAATGGGTATGTTGGAAAGAGACTGGCAAGACCCGAAGGCACAATTGGTGGAGAAGGCCTGGGAGTCCAAGGCCCTGCTCGGTGACAGCTCCCCTAAGCTGCATTCAGGCACGTCTGGGAAGCTTCATACCTGTCCACCCCCTCGCCCCTGGCACCCGAACCTCCTGAAGGGAAATAGCCATGAGTGACACAGTCCTCCTGCGGCTGGGCTCACTGGTGGATGCGGCAGGGAGGTGCCAGCCCTGAGTCATGCCCAGCAGGCTGTGATTCAACAGGCAGCAGCCCCCTTGGCTGACACTCTTGAAGCCTGGCCTGGGCTGATTTTGTTACTCAGCATAGGATGTGCCCCGCTTGTGTTCCGCAGGAGACAGGCGTCTCCCATCAAGAACCCAGCAATCGCTTTTCCTCCTCAAAGTGCAGTTTCCCTCTGATGCAATCAAAGATAAATACAAACTAGACTCTGAGTGGGGGAAGGAGGACTGACCTTGGGGCACTGGCAGAACACATTTCAGAAGTTGCAGGCCACCTGCCAAGCGTGAATGTGTTAAGGGAACGGCCATGAAAACAGAAAAGCCTTTCCCCGTCACATCTGCCAGCACAGCAGCTCTGTGTAATCATGTCGGCACTGTTTCTTTTCCCTAGCGGCCTTCTCTCGGGTTCCCTCCTAACTACTGGACTCACCACAGCATGGGCCTGAGTACATTTCCTTGGCAAATTGTCCTCTGCGGAAGTTTACTGAGACACTGTACAGCTATGCTTAGGAAACTCTCATGTATTGACACAGAAACTCCTGGATATTGTTGTTCACAGACAAACATCGAAGTGCTGAGCAGTATACATTGTGTCTCCAGAGTCGAAGTTCCATTTTAAACTTTTATAATGTTAGAAGTGTAAATGCAATTAACTTACAAAATACATGATTTGTAAAGTTAATTATACATATTTTTTCTAGATTCAGGAGGTATGCATGCATGTTCATTACATGGACATATTGCGTAGTGGTGAGGATTGGGTCAGGTGGTCTATTCCCCAGATAGTAAACATTGTACTCACAGGTAATTTCTGAACCTTGACCCTTCTTCCCACTTCCCCCCTTATTGGTGTCCCCTGTGTCTATTATTTCCATCTTTGTGACCATTTAGCTTTCAGCTATGAGTGAGAACATGTGGTGTTTGGTTTTGTGTTTCTGAGTCAGTTTATATAGGATGATGATCTCCAGCCCTTCCATGTTGCAGCAAAGGACATGACTGCATTCTTTTTCATGGCTGCATAGTATTCCATGGTAAATATATACCACATTTTCTTTATTCAGACAATTGTTGGTGGGCTCTTAGGATGGTTCCATGATTTTGCTATTGTGAATAATGCTGCGATGAGCATACCAGTACAAGTATCTTTTTTTTATTTTTTAATTTTGAAGACGTGGGTACAACTCAGTATTAGGTAGATAGGTGGTCATCGTACAGGTAAAGTTTGGGCCTCCCTTTGGTTCCCAGTTTGCCTCGTTTGGAATCAGGTACCCCTCCAGTTTCCCCTGGCAGTGTCCCACTACTGCCAATCCCTTTCTTACAGTATTATGATAAATGTTCAGGGTCCGCTTATGAGTGAGGACGTGTAGTATACAGTTCTTTGTTTCTGTGATAGATGACTGAGTGTGATAGACTCTAAATCTATCCATGTTGCTGCAAAGTACATAATTGTGTCCTTCTTTATGGCTGTATAATATTCCATCATGTATATGTGCTACATTTTTAAAATCCACTCCACTTTTGATGGGTAGCATAGTTGATTCCATGCTTTTGCTATTGTGAATAATGCTGTAATAAACATGTGTGTGCAGGTATCTTTTTTATAGAGTGATTTCAGTTTCTTCTGATATATTCTCAGAAGGAGATTGCTGGGTCATGTAAAAGGTTGATTTTAGATCTTTAAGGAATTGCCACACTGTTTTCCACAGAGGTATTAGTTTACATTCCCACCCATAGGGTAGAAGTGTTCCCTTTTCCCCACATCCTCTCCAGTATCTGTTATTCTTTGAGTTATTGATGATGGCCATCCTGACAGGAGTGAGGTGGTTAAATACATTTCTTTGTTGATTAGTGAGGCTGAGCATCTTTTTATGTATTTGTTGGTTACTTCTACGTCTTCTGAGAAGAGTCTATTTATATCTTTTGCCCATTTTTTATTAGGGCTTTTTGTTTTTGTTTTTCCTTGTCACGTTTGGATTTCTTGTAATTCTGAAAGTTAGGCCTTTGTAAGATATACAGTAGGCTAATATTTTTTCCTATTCTGTGGGCTGTCTCCTCTCTTGATAGTTTATTTTGTTTTACAGAAGCCTTTCAGTTTGATGAGGTCCCACTTGTCTATCTCATCTCTTATGGCAAGGATATTTTGGGTTTTGATCAGGATTTGGTTGTCTATTCCAATTTTCTTAGGATATCTCTTGCATTTTCTAAAATTCTTATAGTTTGAGAAGGTTTTACATTTAGGTCTTTGATCAATTTAGAGTTGATTTTTGTAAATGGTTATAGGTAGGGGTCCTGTTTCATTCTTCTGCATGTGTCAGCCAGTATTCCCAGCACCATTTACTGAAAATCACTCTCCCCAGTGATTTTTGGTGGAGGCTTTGTTGAAGATGGGTTGGTTGAGAAATAGAGGTTTTGCTTCCAAAAATTTCTATCCTGCTCCATTGGTGTATTTATCTGTTCTTGTACCAATTCCAGGTTATTTTGATTACTTTAGCCTTATAGTAAAGTTTAAAGTCTGGAAGTATGATATCTCCCACTTTGTTTCTTTTACTAAAAATTGTTTTGGCTATTCATGGTCTTTTATGTTTTCATATGAATTTCTGTATTGTCGTTTTCAGGTCTATGAATAATAATGTTGGTAACTTAATGGGTATTGCATTGAATCTGTAGATTGCCTTTGGTAGGGTGGACATCTTAACAATGTTGATTCTTCTTATCCATGAGCGTGGGATATTTTTCCATTTGTTTGTGTCTTCTTATATTTCTTTGAGCAATGTTCTGTGTTTTTGTTGTAAAGGTCCTTTCGCTTCTCTGGTTAGGAAGATGCAGAGGTATTTCATTTTTTGTTTGGCTATCACGAATGGGATTGTGCTTTTTATTTTGTTCTCTGTTTGTTGTTGGTGTATAAGAATACAACTGTCTTTTGAAAGTTGATTTTGTACCCTGAGACTTTGCCAAAGCCCTTTATCAGTGCAAGGAGGTTTTCAACAGATTCTCCTGGGTTTTCAAGGTGTAGGATCATATCGTCAGCATTGAGGAATAACTTAACTTTCTCTTTTCCTATTTGGATACGTCTGATTTCCTTCTCTTGTCTGATTGCTCTAGCTAGGACTTCCAACACAATGTTGAACAGGAGGGGTGAGAGTGGGCAGCCTTGTTTTGTACTGGTTTTCAGGGGGAAGTGCTTCCAATTTCTGTCTGTTTAGCAATATGTTGGTGGCGGGTTTATCATAGATGGATCTTACTATTTTGAGGTATATTCCTTCTACGCCTAGGTGATCAAGGGTTTTTATCAAGAAAGGATGCTGGATTTTATTGAAAGCTTGTTCTATATCTAATGATATAATCATATGGTTCTTCAAATCTGTTAATGGATTTAATTATGTTTATGGTCTTGTGGATATTGAACCAGCTCTGCATCCCAGGGGTGAAGGCTGCTTGGTCATTGTGGATGATTTTTGAGATGTGTTGTTGGGTCTGATTTGCTAGAATCTTGTTGATAATTTTGCATCTATGTTCATCAGGGAGGTAGTTCTCTTTCTTGTCATTCTCTTTCTTTGTGGATCTTTACCCAGTTTGGGTATCAATAGGGTATTAGCTTCATAAAATGATTTGGAGAGAGTTCTGTATTTCTTGATTTCCTGGAGTATTTTCAATAGAATTGGAATCAGTTCCTCCTTGTATGTTTTGTAGATTTCCACTGGAAAGCCATCAGGTCCATGGCTTTATTTTTAGTTATCTTATGACAGAGTCAATTTTATGGGTTGTTATTGGTCTATTTAGTGTCTCAATTTCTTCCTGTTTCCATCTTGGGAGGTTGTGAAATGTCAAAAAGTCCTCCATTTCATTTAGGTTTTTGGGTTTGTTTCCATACAGTTGTGTATAGTAATCTCTGATAATCTTTTGTATTTCTGTAGGGTCAGTGGTGACTGGATCTTTTATGTTTCTGACTGTGTTTATTCAGACTTTTTGTCTCTTTTTCTTGATCAATCTGTCTAGGGGTCCATCAATCTTTGAAGAACCAGCTTTTTGTTTTGTTGATTTTTTTCTAGGATATTTTTGTTTTCTATGTCCCATAGGGCTTTTACTTTGGTGATCTGGAGTCTTCTGCTGAAGTTAGGGTTTTGGTGGCCTTGTCTTTCCAGCTCCCTTGGTTGATTTGTTAAGCTGTTAACTCATGATCTTTGTATTTTCTTGATGTTTGTTCATAGAGATATGATTCTCCTCTTTGTACTGATGTCATGGCATCCCAGAGGTTTTGGTAAGATGTTTTTCATTTTCATGTATTCAATAATCTTTTAATTTCTATTTTGATTTTTGTGTTGACCCAGGAGTTATTCAGCATCATGCTGTTTAGTGTCCATGTCATGTGGGTTTTGGGGGAATTGGGGGGGGATTTTGTTGGTGTTGATATTTATTTTATTCCACTTGGTCTGAGAAGATGCATAGCAGTATTTCAATCCTATGAAATTTGTTTATGCTTGATTTATGGCTGAGTATGTGGTAGACATCGGAGTAAGTTCCATGCATTGATGCCTGTGGTTGTTGGGTGGAGTGTTCTGTAGGTATCTATTAAGTCCATTACGTCAAGTGTTAAGTTGAGGTTCCACATCTCTGTTGATTTTTTTACCTTGATGATCTATCTAGGGTTGTTAATGAGGTATGTAAGTTCCCAGCTATGATAGTTAGAGTCACTATCCTTTTTTAGTCTACTGAGTAGCTGTTTTATAAAAGCTGGTGTTCCTGTGTTGGGTGCATATATGTTTAGGATGGAAATTTCTTGCTGATGGATTGAACCTTTTATAATTATGTAGTGACCTTCTATATATTTTTAAATTTTTGATAGCTTAAAGGTTGTTTTGTCAGATCATGACTCCTGCTTTCTTTTATGTTCCATTCACCTGAAAATTTGTTTTCCATCCTCTGACTTTGAGTCTGTGAGAGTCTTTTGCAGGGAGATGCATTTCCTGGAGGCGGTGTATTGTTGAGTTGTGGTTTTTTTGTTTGTTTGTTTTTTTAATCCATTTTCCATTCTATGTCTTCAGTGATGCATTGTGTCCTTTCATGTTCAGGCTGATTATTGAGATGTGAGAGTTTATTCCTGTCATGATGCTCTTATAAAGTTCTTTGTTGTTGTTGCTGTTTGTGTGTCTATTTTTTTGTGGGTTTTCTTTTGATATTTGGGTTGATATATGTGTGATTTCTTTTTTAAAAATTCAAAAATTTTATTTTTTAATACTCCAATTTTTATTTTAAGTGGTCTAAAAATTTTACCTGTATAATGACCACTTATGCACCTAATCCTAAATTGTACCCCTTATGTGTTTGTTTTCAGTTTTGTTGCCACAATGCATGCTGTGTTTATTCTGTTTTCCTGCATTTAAAAAATTTATTTTAAAGAAGTGGGGGCTGGGCTCGGTGGCTCAGCCTATACTCCCAGCACTTTGGGAGGCCGAGGCAAGTGGATTGTCTGAGCCTATGTGTTCGAGACCAGCCCAGGCAACTTGGCGAGACCTCATCTCTACAATGAATAAAAAATTAGCCAGCCGTGGTAGCATGTGCTTGTAGTTCCAGCTACTGGAAGGCTAAGGCTGTATGTTCATCATGCAGGTAAAGCTTGGGTCTCCCTTTGGTTTGAGATCAGTTACCCTTATTGATGTTATGTGCCCCCCTCCCTCCCCTGGCAATGTCCAACTACTGTTAATCCTTTTCTTATTGTATTATGGTAAATGCTCAGTGTTCGCATATGAGTGAGAGCATGTGGTACTCAGATTCTTGTTTCTGTGATAAATCACTGAGTATTATAGACTCTAGATCCATTCAAATTGCTGTGAAGTCCATAATTTTGTTCTTCTTTATGGCTGAATAATATTCTATTCTTCATATGTACCACATTTTTTTTTAATCCAGTCTAACCAACCTGGTTGGTTTCATGTTTTTGTTGTTGTAAATAGTGCTGCAATAAATATTCATGTGCAGGTATCATTATTGTAGAGTGATTTAAGTTCCTCATGGTATATTTCCAGAAGAAATTGCTGGGTCATATGGAAGGTCAATTTCTAGTTCTTTTACAAATCACCACACTGTTTTTCCATAGAAGTTGAACTAGTTTACATTCCCACCAGCAGCATAGAAGCACTCCCTATTCTCCTCATCCTCCCCAGCAACTCTTGTTGTTTGTTTTATTAATGATGGCCATTCTTATTGGAGTTAGGTGGTATCTCAGTGTGGTTTTTATTTGCATTTCTCTGATAATTAGTGAGGCTGAGCATTTATTCCTGTATTGATTGGTTGCTCATATGTCTTCTCTTGAGAAGTGTCTGTTTATGTCCTTTGACCACTTTTTAATGGGGCTGGTTTTTTTTCTTTCAGCACGTTTGAGTTCCTTGTAGACCCTGGATATTAGGCCTTTGTCAAATATGCAGTTGGCAAATATTTCTTCCCCATTCTGTGGGCTGTCTCCCCCACTTTCTTGATGGGTTTTTTGCTTTGGAGAAGCATTTCAGTTTGGTGAGGTCCCATTTGTGTATCTTATCTCTTGAGGCATGGGCTTTTGAGGTTTTGATCAGGAATTGGTTACCTATTCTGACTTCCATAAGTGTGTCTCCTGTGTTTTCTGATTCTTAATGTTTAAGGTTTGCTGTTTAGGTCTTTGAGCCATTTGGAGTTGATTTTTGTGTATGGAAATAGCTAGGGGTCCTGTTTCAATCTTCTGCACGTGGTCAGCCAGTTTTCCCAGCACCATTTACTGAATAGGTTCTCCTCTCCCCAGTAGTTGCTGTTGGAGGCTTTGTCAAAGATGAGTTGGTGGAGAAATTGAGGTTTTTCTTCAAAAATCTCTATACTGTTCCATTGGTCTATATGTTTTCCTGCATTCTTTGTAAGAGTGTGGTCATTCTTTTTTTCTTTCTTCTGTGTTGATACCTTCTTATCTCTTGTAGAGCTTTTCTGAAGACAGCATAAACTCTTAGAAATTGAGTGTCTGGGAAGAATTTTAATTCTCCATCACTGATTAAACTTAGCTGGGTAGGAAATTCTTGGTTGGAATTGTTTATCCTTGAGAACTTTGAAGATTGGACTCCAGTCTCTTCTAGCCTGTAGTGTTTCTATAGATAAGTCTGTTGGTATTCTAATTGATCTTCTCTGCCATGTAGTCTAACTCTTTTCTGTCGCCACCTTTAGAATTTTTTCTTTTATACCTATTTTGTGTAAGCAAATGACTATTTGTCTGGGAGTTGGTCTTCTCATTTGATGCCTTGCAGGGGTTCTCTGAATCTCTTGTGTTTGGATGGTCACATCTCTGATGAGATGAGTGAGGTTTTCTTGGATAACCTCATGGAATGTTTGTTCCAAGGTGGTTTCTGTCTCCCTCTCTGCCTTCGAATGCTGATATGGTGCAAGTTTGACCTCTTAATATAATCTCACATCTCTTTGGAGGCTTTGTGCTGTCTTTTAATGCTTATTTTCTATGTTTTTAACAGTTTGGGTTTGTTCCATATTTTGATCTTCAAGCTCTGAGAGTCTTTCTTCTGCTTGGTTAATTCTGCTTTCCATGCTTCTAAGTCTATTATTTATTTCATTTACTGTATTTTTTATTGCTGTCATCTCAGTTATCAACTTGTTCATCCTTTCTTTTTGTTTCTCTTATTCCTCTCCATCAATACCTTGATGTCTGGATTTGAGGTTTGAGACCAGTCATTCTGGGGGACTCTTTATTATTTGAGTTCCTAAGTCTATATTCTCAGGTGCTGTCTTTTCAAGGGCCCAGGGGACATCTGTGTTCTTCTGTTGATTCTTCTTCATTTGTAATGTATTCCCCTTTTTCTCCTCTTTAATTATGTTGCTCAGGAATAGGGTGGATAGCTTTCACTTCTGTTTGCTCAGTCCCTTATTCTTCCTTAGGTAGAGCCTCTGGACTTGCTCAATTTTGAAGCCAGCCTGGGGGTGGGGGGTTGTGCTGTTCTTTTGCAGTTTTGAGATTTGATTGAGGTGTAATGGAGGCAGCTATGGTTCAGAAGCTACCCACAGATCACAGTATCTACTGACTGAGGTGTGAGCCCCCTAGAACCTACTTCCAATTACCTTACAATATGTCCACACAGTAAGAACAAATATACTTGTCTGCTGTTAGCTCCCACTCTGATTTCACATGTCTGTGTTTGGTCCAGCATGGGGGGGGAGGTGCTCGTCTCTCCAGTATCATGCATTTGAGTATCCTCTCTAGGCCAATGATGGTCAATCCCAGAGGGATGCAGAGATTGCCCTTCAATCTCAGGATGCAGGCTGCTCAGAATTGGGTGAGTTAAGGCAGGTCTCTGCCCAGTTTCTGGGACACAGAAAATAGTATCAGCCCTTTTTTTCTTCTCTAATGGGGCTCACCTCCAGATTTCCTCTCTGTACTTTCTTCACAGTCCCTGCTGTAAGTACCTGGCCTGTTGCCGCAGGAGGTGGTGTGGGCCAGGTGCCAGGTACTGAGAGGTAGCTGATCTCTGTTGCCTTTTCCTGAGAGATGCTCCAAGCATGGCAGATGTTCCTGTGTGCAGGAGGTGGTGAATTCAGAGCAGTGGCAAATTGCAGCTGACTCAACAGGGGAGCCCTGTGTGCTTGATCCCATGTCTCTCCTCAGTTGGACACTTGCTCACCCACTTGCACACACACTAATGTAGATTCATCCTTATGCACACTACCTGTGCATAGATCACACACTCTGATTGGTTTTGTCATCATCTTGGCTCTCTCTACAAGTATCTTTTTAAAGTATTGATTTCTTTTCCTTTGGGTAGATCCCTAGTAGTGGGATTGCTGGGTCAAATGGTAATACAATTCTCTGGATGGGAGAAAATATTTGCAAATTACACCTCAGAATCCACAAGAAACAACTTAACATGAAAAAAAAACTCAAATAATCCCATGAAAAAGGACATGAATACGTATTTCTCAAAAATACAAAGTGGCCGAAAAACATGAAAAAAGTGCTCAACATCACTAATCATCAGAGAAATTTAAATTA
Source organism: Carlito syrichta (assembly GCF_000164805.1). Classification (NCBI taxonomy): domain Eukaryota; kingdom Metazoa; phylum Chordata; class Mammalia; order Primates; family Tarsiidae; genus Carlito; species Carlito syrichta. The sequence continues at coordinate 24,259 of NW_007074469.1, forward strand.
AAACCACAATGAGATATCACCTCACACCAGTCAGAATGGTCATTATTAGAAAGTCAAAGAATAACAGATGACATGGTTGCAGAAAAAGGATAACACTCATCAACTGTTGGCGGGATTATAAACTGGTTCGACCTCTATGGAAAATAGTATAGAAATTTCTCAAAGAATTAAAAATTGTATGCATTTCTTATTTCTGTGTTTAGTCTTGTGAATTTGGAATAATAAGTTTTAATTGTAATGGTTTTGTTTAATTAGTGTCTGCTATTGTCAATCAGAGATACTGAAACAACAATTAAAATGAAATATATTATTTAAACTTACATAACTAGGTTAGGCTCAGTGGCTCACGCCTATAATCCTAGCACTTTGGGAGACCAAGATGGGAGGATCGCTTGAGGTCAGGAGTTAGAGACCAGCCTGGGCAACATAGAGACCTCTGTCTCTACAAATAAAAAATTAGCCAGGTGTGGTGGTGCAACTTGTAGTTCTGGTTCCTTGGGAGGCTGAGGTGGGAACATCTCTTGAGCCCAGGAGATCCAGGCTGCAATAAGTTATGATCACACCACTGTACTCCAACCTGGGAAACAGAGTGAGAACTTGTCTCTTAAAAAACAAAAATTCCAAAAAGTCACATAACTAAATAAATGTAAAAGAGATTTAAATAAACTTCCAAGTGATTTCATTTGTAAGTTTGTAGCATTTATACTTCTTCACCAAGACTTTTGGGACACCCTATACAGGGTATGCTAACGTTTGTTTAAGAAAAAGGTGAAAAATCCCTACGAACTTAATGATTTAATGTAGGTAGCAAATCCCTATGAACTTAATGGTTTAAAACAACCAAAGTTTATTCACTGCTAGTTCTGGAGGTCAGAAGTCTAAGATGGGCTGTGCTCTTAGAGGCTCACAGGACAGAATCTATTTATTTGCTTTTGTGACTGGTCCCCTGCATTCCTTGTCTCATGGCCCCTCCTCCATCTTCATTGTCAGCAGTGTAGTATCCTCCAGTCTTTCTATCATTTCTCTGGCTCCCACCCCCTGCCTTCCTTTTATAAGGACCCCTGTGATCACCTTGGGCCCTCTTGGGTAATCCAGAATAATCTCCCCATCTCAAGATCCTCAATTTAATTATATCTGCAAAATCCTTTTGGCCATGTAAATTAGCAAATTCACAGGACTCTAGGATTAGGACTCAGACATCTTTGGGGGGCCATGATTCTGACTATCACACAATTATATTTATTTTTGCTTGTATTTGTATAATAATACACCAGAAGGATACACTAAAAAGTGGTTACTTATGGGAGCAGAGAAGAACGGGGACAGGATAGAAAAATTCTACAAAATTCCTTGTGATTACCATCTTATATGGATTTGATATGTGAACATATGAATTATCTATTAAAATATAAAATTAATAATGATTATTTAAAAGGTAAAGCCTACTTAATTTCAGGTCTCCCAAACTAGGGATTCCTAGATTTTTATAAACTCAGATGTTATGGTGATAACATAATTTTCCTTTTCTTTTTTTTTTTTTTTTTTTTTGAGTTGGAGTCTCACTGTGTCACCCAGACTGGAGTACAGTGGCAAGCTCACGGCCACTGCAGCCTCAACCTGCTGGGCTCAACCAATCCTTCTGCCTCAGCCTTCTAAGTAGCTGGAACTACAGGCATGCACTACCATGCCTGGCTAGTTTTTTAAATTTTTATTGTAGAGACGAAGTCTTGCCAAATTGCCCAGGCTATTCTCGAACCCACAGGCTCAGGTAATCCACTTGCCTTGGCCTCCCAAAGTGCTGGGATTACAGGTTGAGCCACCGAGCCTGGCCACATAATTTTTCTAAAATGGCTGAACTGATTGTATAGAATCAGAATCCTGTGAGTTTACTTCCATGCCACGAGTTGTGACTTTTATATAAAGCAAGTTCTGGAATCTGTCTTCAGTTCATTCTCACTAAGGAAATGGTGAGAATCAGTGTGACTAAGGGAGAGTTCCAGTTCAACCAGGGACACCTGAATGTGACTTAGGCTGCTGCATTATCTGTGTGGGCATGCTTGTTTCCTGGCTTCAGGATGTTATGGTAAGTTGCAGCCCATTTCTGGTCTTTGCATGTGCGGGCACCTCTGACAGAGCAATTTGCATTTTAAGCCTTTTCTCTCACTATAAAATGAACTGTGGTGGGCTAGGTTTCAGGAACCGAGGACCAGATCTTGGTAATTGTGGAGTCCACTGCACTGAGATGGGGGTAGGGGAGATGGGTGCTCATGTCCTCAAGTCTTTTTGTCACTGGGGCTGCTGCTGGGTGTTTGCATATGAGCCAGCTCTGACTCACCAAACCAAGAAGAAAAAACTTCCACTGAGGACAATTTACCAAGGAAATGTGCTCATGCCCACACAGTGGTGAGTTCAGCAGTTAGGAAGGAACCTGAAAGAAGGTCCCTGGGGAGAAGAAACACAGCGCTGCTGTGCCCACAGATGTGTTGGGGAAAGGTTTTTCTGTTTTCATGGCCGTTCCCTTAACACATTCATGCTTGGCAGGTGGCCTGCAACTTCTGAAATGTGTTCTGCCAGCGCCCCAAGGTCAGTCCTCCTTCCACCACGCAGAGTCTAGTTTGTATTTATCTTTGATTGCATCAGAGAGAAACTGCACTTTGAGGAGGAAAAGTGATTGCTGGGTGCTTAATGGGAGACGCCTGTCTCCTGCAGAACAGAAGCGGGGCACATCCTATGCTGAGTAACAGAATCAACCCAGGCCAGTGTGTCAGCCAAAGGGGCCACTGCCTGCTGAATCACAGCCTGCTGGACATGACTCAGGGTTGGCACCTCCCTTCCGCATCCACCAGTGAGCCCAGCCGCAGGAGGACTGTGTCACTCATGGCTTCCTTCCTCTGGAGGTTCTGGTGCTCTGGTAGGCAGGGATGGGGCTTCCCAGACATGCCCGAATGCAACTTGTGGGAGCTGCCACCCAGCAGGGCCCTGGACTCCCAGGTCTCCTCTACCAATTGTGCCTTTGGGTCTTGCCAGTCTCTTTCCAACATACCCATTGGTCTCAAGGTCAAGGCAGGTAAGAGGGAGTGGATGGATCATAACGATAGACATGTGAGACAAAGTAGTAAACATCAGAAGCTGCGTATGCTATTTCTGTTAGCCAGCATGATTTCCCAAAGCTCCTACTCTGTGACCATCGGCTCTCCGGAGGGATGTTTTGAAGACAAACCAGGATAGTGCACACAGAGCCCACGTCACTTGCTTGAGTCACTGAATTCCTTAAAAGATAAATGGCCCCAGTCTTTGTCTTTTTTGGCACATCAAAAAATATTGGGCAAGATTAGTGATGATGCCTCTATAATTTACAGCCAGACTTATTTTTATACCCAAACCTTGATGGGATGTGATCCTGATTCAGTGTAACTACTGTCCAACTTTGAAGTGGTTTTGCAAGAACCAAAACCCCATCACCAGTGCATAAACCGTGGGCTGAGATCTGTGCTAGCAGTCAGACAGGACCTCTTTCAAGGACTGCTCCCAGGCTAATAGTCCTCGGAAGACATCTGAATGCAAGTAACCTTAATTCTTTAAAACAAAAACTTACTCTTTTTTCTTCAGTTGACAGAAGTCACAATAGTGTTAGGTGATCCTTTTCTGGATGAACAAAACAACCCTATTAAACTATGATTCCTAGCCGGGCTTGGTGGCTCAGCCTGTAATCCCGCGCCTTTGGGAGGCTGAGGTGAATGGATTGCCTGAGCCTGTGGGTTCGAGATCCGCCTGGGCAGCGAGACTTCATCTCTACAATAAATCAAAAAATCAACCGGGCGTGGTAGCGCATGACTGTAATTCCAGCTCCTTGGAAGGCTGAGGCGGAAGGATCGCCAGAGCCCAGCAGGTCGAGGCTGTGGTGGCCAGGAGCGGCCACTGCACTCCAGTCTGGGCGACAGAGTGAGACTCCAACTCAAAAAAAAAAAAAAAACTATGATTCTTACCAACACAGCCCCTGTCCTCCTCCTAAGGAGAAGTGATCCTTTGCTTGGTTACGTGCCAGGCCTCTCTTGGAGGGAGTGGGAAAGGGGTAAATCCGATGACAAATGTGTATAATAAGGGCAAAACTGGAGTCGGGAGAGAAAAGTTAAGGGCACTGTGACTCACACCTGTAATTCCATCATTTTGAGAGACTAAGGCTGGGAGGATTGCTTGAGTCCGGATTTGAGACCAAACTGGGCAACATAGCAAGGCCTTGTCTCTACAAAATATTAAAAAATTAGCCAGGCATGGTGGTTCATGCCTATAGTCCCATCTACACAGGAAACTGAGGCAAGAGGATCACCTGAGCCTAGGAGGTTGAGGCTGCGGTGAGCTGTGATCATGCCACTGCACTCTGGCTTGGGTGAAAGAGTGATCCTGACTCAAAAAAAAGAAAAAGGACTTTGGGGAAAAGTGACACCAAAATGGACATGTTTGGAGCAAATTTCCCTCTCTTGGGATATCCTCAGGAACTCTTCCATAAAGGCCCAGTGCCCTGCAATCTGATTGTGCTTATATGCACATCTGTAACACACAGACAAGTCCAGGGAGGCCATGAGCCCAGTAGGGTGGGTGTTGGCCCAAGCCCCCAGACCACAGTCTGACATACTGCATTGTGGGAGGTGGACAGTCCCAGATATCATGGCGAGGGGGAGTGGCCAAGAGGTAGCAAAGGAGGGACAACATGTAAGAGGTAGTGTGAGACAAAGTTGGTCACAGCCTCACAGAAGAGCAGCAGTTCAGTGTCATTCTGGAGAGGTGGTGGGGGAGCCTTCTCTTGCAACAGCCTGGTCAGGGTGGGAAGATGAGGGGGCAGCTGTTTGTCAGCTCCTTCTGTCTTCAGTTTCTTGCTGGTCCACGTTTTCTCCCGGGGGCACTATCTCCCCCAGGTTTCTGAACACGTTACCCACCCTTCCCCAATAGCCCCTGGGGCGGACAGAGCCTCTAAGGGTCTGTTTGGCTCACACCTACCTGCTGTGGCCACTGTGCCACTGTGGACATGACGGTACTCATATTTCTTTGCCAGGGGAGGCTGAGGCAGGCGGCAGTGCTGGGCGGTGGTGTGACGACTATAGCTGTTTCTGGAACAAGCAGCTGAGGCCCAGGCATCTGGTGAGGACAAACCATACTAAATCTGGGTGGTGCACCAACTGGTGTGACGAAGTACTTTTATACTAATGGAAAAGTACTTTTATACCAATTCCTCAATAATCCGCATTTCTATTTGTTGAGAAAATTTCCATAATATGTTGATTTTTGGAAGTATGTTGCCTCCATCTGACAGAAAGTCATCATGAAAAATACACATATTACATCTACAATGTGAAAAGGGCCCCCTTGGATGTAATGTCCTATTGCAGTATTCAACATGTATGACTGTCCATGGTCTTGAATTGGCCTTCTGGGCCCAGGGCAAGAGGAGGCTGGTACAGAAAGGCTCCCCCCAGAATCATTCACATTCTAATGGAATAAGCAACTTGTTGAAGCAACACGAAGCTCCTCTGCTCTGCCTAGGATTCTGCAAGTGAAAATACATACATAAATATATACTGAATGAATGAATGAATGAATGAATGAAATCGTCCAGTCACTATTCCCATTCCTCTGTATCACCCAGGAACAAGGCAACAGATTATTTCTTTATATTTCATTGACACATTTAGCTTGACAGTTCTGCAAGGTGGTAGGTAGGTCTTATTTTTCATGATTTTGCAGACGAGAAAACTAAGGGCCAGAAAGGTTAATTTAATTTCTTCAAGTGATTCAGCAAGTATGTGATCCTAGCCCAGAACAGAAAGGGCAGGTCTTCTGACTCTAAATCCAAATTATACTAATGTATAATTATACTACATCAGCCTTTTTCTTGATAAAACAGTCACTGTTCAGTCACTTACCCTGGGTCATTCCTGTAATCTCTCTCTGTAGTGTCATCTCCCTACTTAAAGATCCTCTTAACAGTCCTAATGCCACCGCTGAATGAATTCCCTGGTTTTCCACTCATTCATTCTTCATTCATTTATTCACTTCACAACTATTTATTAAACTTCAACTACTGTGTGCCGGGCTCTCTTCTCTAAATAAATAAGTAAATAAGCAAATGCGATTTTCATTGTTTTTTATGACAGGAATAACATGGAAATCATTTAGGACATTCCTTTTAGCCAATGAGAGAAAGAATAGACTAAAAATATCACAGTGAAAGAACTCATTGGTGTTCCCATTTTATCAGTTTTCTAGGCTAAGGAATTGGGCAGAGACATGGATTTATTTCTTGAAAGTGTTATGGAGACAGAGACAAGAGACCGAGACTGGACAGGAAGCTTAATGGGGTCTGAAAAAGAATGACACAGTGGATCCAGAAAGTACCTGATACACCAACTCCTGAATCCGGCCCTCCTCCTGGATCAATAAATAACTGGTCTTTTTGCCTCCCTGGCCACCTCAACCCTCCACTTCTGTCCTCTTTAATCTGTAATCCCCTTTAATCGTTCCTCTTCTTTCATCCTGGATGTCCTCTATAGCTTTCTGGATAAGTCTGGATAAAATCCAAACTCTTTGGAATGGCGTAGATCTGACCCCTTCCTACCTCTCCTGCTTCCCTCTCATTCTTCCACCATGGGCCTTCTTCATTCCCTCATTTCAGAACAATGCCATTTTCCCCAGATGCATCATTTCTTGCCTCTGTGTCTTCACACATGTGATGGTTTGGGCAACCCTTTATGGAAGCACCAACGCCCACTCCCACCACAGCCTTTCCTCCGCGGCTTGTAGTTATATATCTGTCCCACTCTTGTCCACTCGCCTTGGCGTTCCACAGCACAGTGGTTTTCAGTCTCAGCTCCAAGAGATAAGGGAGGGGCTTTCTCTCCTGCTATCCCACTACCAATCTCTCTTCCTTCATTTCAACTGGCTCCACCTTCACCATTTGTATACTGAAATTCAGTGTTATACTTCATTTTTAAAAGAGTCCCCTGCTTAGGAAATATACATTTAAAAATCATTTTTCTAGCACCTAGCCGGTGCTCAGTCAACATCTGTTATGTATTAGATTGGCTCAGGTCTTTGGGCGGTTTGTGAGGACGACATATCTACCAGAGGCTAGACAGGGTTGTTCCGTTTTCTTCAATGAGGACCATGTTGAGTCTACTGTTAGTGCTGAGGAATTTAACTTCTGGGCACTCTTCTGTTTTAAACTCACTGTGAGTTTCCTTCTTCCTTTGATAAACATCCTTTGGCTCAAAGGTGAGGACAAAGATCAAGGCGGTAACTCTTCAGCACCAACAAAGTGTAGACATAAAACTACTATGATGAAGAATCTCACTGTGTTCCCAGAATTTTTGAAAGTACATTGTAAAAAAGCAAACAACTCCTCCCCTCCCCAACAATGAGGCTGTTTTGGAATCAATCAGGTGGTGGGCTTCGGCTCTCGGATTGGGAGCACCTATTCACTTCTTGGATCTGTAATTATTCTTGGGTCCTGAAGAAAAAAAAATACAAAGTTATCAAAATAAAATAGGCTCCCAGTGGATCCATGATAGCCAGGATGACTCAGTGATTTTCCATGCCAGAGACCTGTTTCATCAAGCCTGTGTTAAACACAGGAAGAAAGACAGTAGTGACTTAGAACTCCTGGGACCTTCAGCTACCATGTTGTATAGATGGAAATAATTTATTCCCACCTCTTTCTTGTTCCCAAATGAATTTACAGTGGCTTACTGAGATACAAGATTATAGAAAGGATGAATAAAATTGAAGTGGAAGAGAAAAGAGGCATGAGAATAAAGATGCAAAATAAAGCCTGTGGTTAAAACAAAAATGTGCACAAACAGGCCGTAGCATTGACTCTTGGCTTTTCTTTTTCTACTGGAAGAGAAAAATCTGATAAATTGACAAGACGTAGATTCTCAGGGCAAAAGGAAGGAGCCCTCCTCTGTACATGTACAAACAGGAAATGGAGCAGCAGAGGAAAATCAATGGTGGCAACAGCAGCAAGACAGGAAGAGGCAGAGCATGAGTGAACATGGACGCCTGTGACCACGGAAATTTCCAGAAAGAGAACACCAATAGGTACAATTAGCCCTATCCTTCTTGGCCTATTGTAGTCGTGGGATGACTTGTTGGAGCTGAGAGATACCAAATGGTCTTGTCTGACCTCAGTACCACCTTATTGTATTTTAGTCTATGATTTTTAGACAATTTCACACATATCCTATTATTATGGACTTGGTTTTTCACATGAAATAGCTAACATGAGAAAATATTCTCAAATTTGTTCTTTCTTTTCTTTGGCTGGACAGCCTTATTATAGGAACTTACATTGTTTTCAATGAGCTTTCTGAATTATTGAAGGGTGGGATATGTGGTGTGGGTTGTCAGAAAAGTTATTGTTTTGGAGTCAGAAGTACCTGACTTTAAAATTCAGCTATTCAACTTAATAGCCATTTATGAGTGACCTTAATTTATGCAGAAAATGGAGATGATGTAACCCATATATCCTAGTTTAGGATATGCTTATTAAATGGAAGTTATTACTGAAAATAGTTTGTAATGACCCTTTGCTTTTTTTAAGAACCCAAGGTTGGGAATCATTAGCCTATATACAGTTGTGCCCCTCAATATCTGCCAGAGATTGTTCCAGACCCTCTCCCCCCAGGGGATACCAAAAACCCGTGGATGTTCAAGTCCCTGATATAAAATGGGGTAGTATTTGCGTATAACCTATGCACATTTTCCTGTATTCTTTAAATCATCTGTAGATTGCTTATAATACCTAATTCTTGTAAATGCTTTGTGAATAGTTATACTGAACTGTTTAGGAAATAATGACAGTAGAATTCAGTACAGACACACAATTTTCGATCTGCAGTTGGCTGAATCCAGGGATGAGCCCTCAGGCATGGAGGACCGAAATAAGCTCCTCTAGCAGGTGAACAGAAAATAGTAAAGTGATCTAGATGCTTCTCAAACTTTTAAAATCAAGACCCAAAATATGAAATAGTTTACATTACTACCCTGTACACACATACTCACCCACAACTGAAAAAAATCCCCTAAAACAGCATTAGATAGTTTCTTTTCTTCTCCTTTGTATTTAATGAAAAATGACTGGTCAAGACCCACTAAATTGATTTTGTGAGTTATACTAGTGGGTCTTGGTCTGCAACTTGAAAAACACTGCTTAAGCCGGGCACTGTGGTATATGCCTGTAATCCCGGCTACTCAGGAGGCTGTTTCAGGAGGATCTCTTGAGCACAGGAGTTTGAGGTTGCAATAAGCTACGATCACTCCTGTGAATAGCCACTGGACTCCAGCCTGGGCAATATACAAGGGGAGGGACCCAGAAAAAATCAGAATTATTTTTTGTAGGGCAGGCCCCTTGTAGTACAGGTTTCCCCCACTAGGTAAGTGTTCTAGGACTTCCCTCAGCATCAGTGTACCAGCTAGTGTTGTTGTGAGAGGTTGTGTTTGGCTACAGTGAATGTTTACTTGTTGGAGATTCTTTCAATGCGTTTACCCATTTCAAGATGGGTGATCTACAAGTGCACCTGTCCACACCAAGTTGAGTGATCAGCAGTTTTTGACCAAAAGTGGCATGGCTCCCTTGCTTCACCCTCCCTCTTTACCCAATCTTGTCCTAAGCAACTTTTTAAAAATTTCTCTGGATGAAAAAGTCCTCAAAGGGAAATGTTTTGCTGATGTGAAAAAGGTGAAACCAAAACAAACAAACAAACAAACAAACAAACAAAAAACAAACCAGCAGAAGCACTAAAAGACATCAAAATGGATGAGTTCAAAGACTGTTTAGTGCAGGGGGAAAAGCGACTTGATAGGTGTTTTGCATCCATTGGAGATTACTTTGAAAGTGGCTGAGCCGGGCTTGGTGGCTCAGCCCGTAATCCCGCGCCTTTGGGAGGCTGAGGTGAGTGGATTGCCTGAGCCCGTGGGCTCGAGACCCGCCTGGGCAGCAAGACCTCATCTCTACAATAAATCAAAAAATCGGCCGGTCATGGTAGCACATGCCTGTAATTCCGGCTACTCGGAAGGCTGAGGCGGAAGGATCGCCGAAACCCAGCAGGTCGAGGCTGTGGCGGCCGGGAGCAGCCACTGCACTCCAGTCTGGGCGACAGAGTGAGACTCCAACTCAAAAAGAAAAAGAAAAAGAAATGACTGAAGTTTAAGTATGTAAGAATGAATACACAATATTTAAATAAATAAATTCCAGGTTTTGGGGAGATTCCCCCCAGTAGCAAGATCCTGTCTCTAGATAGATAGATGATGATAGATAGATAGATGATATAGATAGATAGATAGATAGATAGATAGATAGATAGATAGATAGACAGACAGATAGATAAAATTTAAAAACCAAACAAACTGTAATCCTAGCACTTTGGGAGGCCATGGTGAGGAGATTGACTGGGCTCAGGGGTTCAAGACCCACCTGGGCAGGTTAGTGAGACCTCATCTCTACAACAAATCAAAAAATAAACTGGGCTTGGTAGCAAGCACCTGTAGTTCCAGCTACACGGAAGGCTGAGCTGTAAGGATTGCCTGAGCCCAGCAGGTTGAGGCTGCGGTGGCCAGAGTATGCCACTGCATTCTAGCCTGGGCAAAGGAGTGAGACTCCAACTCAAAAAACAAAACAAAACAAAACAAAACCCGAACAAACAAACAAACAATTACTGGTCTACATAGTGTTGTTCTATAAATATACATAGTACATTTGAATTTAGTTCCACCACAGACTTCAGACCAAGATATAACAGATTATTTTATTTTTAGTTTTTTTGAAAGCAGGATTTATTGAGAGGACAGAAAAGTTCCCACAGTGGGAGGGGACCCAAAGGGGTTGCCCCAGATTATTTTATTTTTAAAAATCCAATAAATTAACCCCTAAGTTTTCACTCTCTAGAGATTATTGAAAACTTGATGTAGGCCATCATTGTTGTTCTCCGCCCCACCCTCTTGGGGGTCCTGCAAGGGTCATGAGTCTCATCCAGTCTGGACTTCCATGACAAACTGGCCCAGACAGGCTTACAGAGGCAGGATCTAGGTGTGCCATGCAGGCCATTCCCTGAGGTTCTGTGCCCATGTGGTGTCTGCCATGCCCTAGGTCTCTCTTCTCCTGGGACTTGCTCATCACTTCCTTCCAGAACTAGGAGAACCTTCTAAACAACAGTCACTTCCGTTCTTTCATTGTCCAAGCAAGTGTGGGAGCTTCTACCTCATTTGGGACTGTGACTCACTGCTGCTTATCTCTGCTCTGCAGCCCTGGCAGCCCCAGGTCTCCTGGGATCAAATCCTCATGTGCTTTGAATGTTCAAAGATGAGGAGTAGACGGTTCATGGGCCCATTGTTCAGCCCAGATGTGCTATGTACTGTAGAGTCAGCACCCCTGGCTGCTCTCCATGAAGTAGAATAGAGAAAAAGAAATCACTGAATGGAATCACATTCAACCTCACTGCAGAGCACATGCGTTTTCCTCCATGCATTTATTAGAGTTAGCTATGTTTAGTTTGAATCCCATGTGCTTAAGGAAAAAACAAAAACAAAAAAACAGTGCTGCTTTCCAAGGCATGAACTCAAGGGGTAAGTAACTAAGGGTCATGTTTCATGTAGTCTGAACTTCCATGACAAGCTGGCCCAGACAGGCTTGCTGAGGTGAGTGGCAGTGATTTTTCCCTCCCATATTTCTCTTTTTAAGTGAGCTGAGAATTGAAAAACTTGTATTCACCCCTTTTCTCTGCTCCCTAGCACTCTCTCTCTCGCCCACTACCTACAGCTGACTAACATTCTGAAGGCATGCTCAGCAGAGTATTGGCTGTTGGGAGGCAGCCTTGGAGGCCCACCTGATTGACAGGGTCCTGGTGGGCCAAAGACCCCGGGCCACAGGGCGAGCCCAGGAAGCTGAGACCCTTCTGTCTTCCACCTTTGCTGTTTGGTACTGCCGAAGAATTCTGTGCAGTCGTGGAAGAAAAAGATGGCATGTTTATGCGAAGTACTCACAGCTAACCTGAGAATGTCATGGTTCATTTTTCCAATTTACCACTATGCCACTTGGCCTTTTCTAACATATGCAAGGGTTAAACTCTGAAGCACATCAAGAATGCTTTCTTTCACTTGGTTATAAGTTACTAGATATTGCTTAAGTAGTAAATGATATAAGTATATTCACTCCTTATTTGATTTAGGATTATGCAGTTTAGTGTTTAGACATAAGGTTTTTAGAAGCACAAGTTTATAGTAAGTTCATTATGAATTCATTATAAGTTCTAACACTTATCTAGGAGTTATGTAGGTGATTTATAATACTGTTTTCACTGACTTAGGATAAAGATTAATCGTTAAGGTTTTTACTTAATTCTATAGTTAAAACTCTAAGTTAACATTTATAGAGTGAGTTTTCACTGAACTCATAATATACCAATCAGACACTTTTATGATAAATTAGCTAAAGACAGAAAGCAACCTTGGGGGCCTGGAAAACATTACTAAAAGCTTCTTTTGAGTTCTCTTTAGAAATAAACATTGCAGGATAAGAGAAAAGTAACGAAGACACCTGGACAAGAAAGGTGATTACAAAGCTCTGAAGGTCATAGAAGCTCCAGAAGGAGAACTACTGCTACATGAAGAACTTTGCACTTGGAAACTTTCTGGAGACAGTTCAAGGACTGTAATTTGGGACTTTGGACTAAAACTATCATTTTTGGCTTTATGAATAAGACTCGTTGTCTGAATGTTTATAGGGATCTTGGTTTGTTTGTTGCTAAGGCCACTAGATGGTGGTAACTTTTAGAGGATATGTACGTGAAGGAATTTTCTTTGTCTTGCCCCTTTACAAATGGTGTAAAAGCCTTCCCTTAGCTAACATTAAATGTCATCTGTTCAGGAAGCAGGTGTCCGAGTATAATATTTTCATCTTTTGCCTATCTGTCTCTCCTTCAGGAAAGCCCATGACCCTTGTGGGGCTGGACTCCCGCAATTGGCAGTACCGTTTGCCCCAGAATCCACAAAGGACTTTGGAAGGCATGGATCAATCTGCTTGGGATCAAATGTACTTGTGTGAGAACTGGAAGCTTACTAATTGGCCACCGGTTTGCGCTAAACCTAAGCTACAATGACCCCAAATCAAGATAGGCTTGGAGCTGGGCTCGGTGGTTTAGCCTGTAATCCCACACTTTGGGAGACTGATGTGAATGGATTGCCTGAGCCTGTGGGTTCAAGACCTGCCTGGGCAACTTGGCGAGACCTCATCTCTACAATAAATCAAAAATTAGCCGGGCGTGGTAGCACGCGCCTATAGTTCCAGCTAGTTGGAAGGCTGAGGTTGAAGGATTGCCGGAGCCCAGCAGGTCGAGGCTGCAGTGCCCGGGAGGGCCACTGCACTCCAGTCTGGGTGACAGAGTGAGACTTCAAATCAAAAAAAAAAGAAAAGATAGGCTTGGATAGTGAGGATGGTGACAACCCAGAGGGTTTAACCTTTTTATGTCTTCTGTACTTTAGGCAGGCAAGTTTATAAAGTTGACATTTTCTGTCTTAATTCTCCTTTTTTTCTTATATGAATGATATGACTTCAATCATTTATGCCTCTAAATTATATACCTGACATATACACAATGGAATATTATGTAGCAATAAAGAAGGACAAACATATGGATTTTGCAGCAACTTGGATGGATTTAGAGTCTATCATAGTCAGTGATCTATCACAGAAACAAAGAACAGAGTACCATATGTTCTCACTTATAAGCTGACCTTGAACAATTATCATAATACTATAAGAAAGTGATGGGCAGTAGCGGGAAACTGCTAGGGAAGGGAGGGTGGAATTGGCAGTGGAAGGAAACTGCCAGGGGAGGGAGGGGCACACCTCATCAGCAAGGGTAACTGCATAATCAACATTTGTGTACCTAACCCTGAATTGTACTCCACATCTTTAAAAATAAAAATAAAATGAATTATATGCCTGGAAAATTCTATTAAAGTTAAGTTCCTTTATGTTCTTATAATGATAACAGATGTATAGCTCTATTAATGTAATTATAATAAGATTGTGTCAAATCTATAAATCAGCTGGGTGATACATTCCACCTTAGTTTAATAATCAAATTACTTAAAATCAATAATAATAGACCAGGCTCGATGGCTCAGCCTGTAATCCCAGTACTTTGGGAGGCTGAGGCGAGTATATTGCCTGAGCCCGCAGGTTCGAGACCCCCCCAGGCAACTTGGTGGAGCCCTCGTCTCTACAATACCTCAAAAATTAGCCAGGTGTGGTAGCATACACCTGTAGTTCTGGCTACTTGGAAGGCTGAGGCAGAAGGATCACCAGAGTCCAGTAGGTCGAGGCTGTGGTGGCCAGGAGTGTGCCACTGCACTTCAGTCTGGGTGATAGAGTCAGACTCCAACTCCAAAAAAAAAAATCAATAATAATAATAAATCTTGTAAGCAGAAAGAGGTAATAGGGACATTATCTACAGAGCAACAAAGATAAGAATGACAACCTACTAAGTTCTTATTAATAAAAATTGAAAGCCAGAAAGAGTTGGAGAAACACTTAGCGGGATTTTGTAAATGGAATCTGAGGCTCTGCATTTTAATAGATAAATGTAATCCATTTATATTTATGTTGCTTGCTGATATGTTGGGTTTTTAAAATATCATCTTATTCTGTGTTTCCCATTTACCTTGTGTGGTTCCCCCAACCCCTTTCTGACTTCGCTTGACATAATTGGGTTTTTCATTATTTTCCTTTGTCTATCTTCACCATGAATTTAACAAATTAACTTAACAAATTATCTATTTGTCCTTCTCAATTTTTAGCACAAATACTTACTTAGATTTTAAAGCCCATTAATATTTCTGTCCTTCACCTTAATATGAAAACCTTGGGACTCTTCAAAGTCAATCTTCTAGCTCCTGTGTTACCATTTTCTGGTTCTTTAATTCCATCTTATTTTTACCCTGACTCCTACCTCATTACTCAGTATTACTGTTTATGATAAATGCTCACTTAGCTCTACCAATGTATTTACCATATGCTTCTTGCATACCACTCAAATTCATTCTTCCTAGAGTACATTTTTAACCAATTGTTTTAGGGAAGTCTCAATAGTAAACTTGATTGTCTGGAAGCATCTTTATTTTGGTCTTACTCTTGATTGATAGAGTAATTGGGTCTAGAATTCTGGAGACAATTTTTTTTCTTGGAACTTTGAGATATCACTTCATTATCATTTGACTTCTATTGTTGAGAACTCTTCTCCAGGATAATTGCCATTCTTTGACAAATGATCTGGTAACTTTTATGATTTTTTTCTTTGTTTTTGATGTTTTGCTATTTCATTACAGTCTGTTTAGATGTTATTTTGTTTTTGTTTTTCCTGCTTAGGTCCTGATGTATTCCTTTAATCTGAAAATAGTTTCCTCTTTCCCTTTAGGAAAAACTTCAGCCTTTAACTTTTCAAATACTGCCTTCCCCCTTCCATTTTCTTCTGTTGTTTTCTTTTGCAATTGTTAATATACATATTTTGGGAATCCCCATTCTATGTTATTTTTATTCTTATGTTCGGAAATCTTTTAAGGTTTATGTTTAAATTCATTAATTTTCTGTTCAGCTGGGTCTAATATGCTGTTTTTCCATCCACTGTGTCTTTAATTTTAATAACTATATACTTTATTTCCAAAATATATGGTTCTCTTTCAAAAACATGTATTATTTTCTCATATTACTCTGTTCTTGAATTATGGTTTTTATACCTTATTTCATGTCTTTATATATATATTTTTTTGTGATCTGATCTTTTGTATTTCTGATTGTGTTTATTTGAGCTTTTTCTTGGTCATTCTGGCTAGGGTGCCAAGATACCTGTTCTTAAACAGCAAAGACCAGGGGAGAGCACGAACGCAGTCCTCCACTACCACAAATTATGCAGTCAAGTTTCCCACATCTGGGGAAATCGCAGGGTTCAGCATATCCGGAGTGCAATGAATAAGCCTCACCCTGAGAAAACCACCTTCGTGATCATGCTATCTCCCCTGCCAGGTAAGTAGGTCTTTAAATATTTTAAACAAACATATTTTATTATACATTTCATCTTTTTTCATTACCTTTAGTTTTGGGGAGTGTAAATTATGTTTGTTGTTCCTTGTGACTCTCCTTTTGAGAGGTTTAGAAATTTTTCTTGTGAATTTGTCTTCAATAAGGGTACCCAGGCTACCGTGTATTTAGGGTGTCTTAGTTTGCGGGGGCTGTCATGGCAAAATACCATGGTATGGATGACTTAAACAACAGACATTTATTTTTCTCACAGCTCTGGAGTTTGGAAAGTCCAGGATCAAGGTGACGGCAGGGTTGTTTTCTTCCGGAGGCTTCTCTTCTTGGCTACCCTCCCCCTGTGTCCTCACTTGGTCTTTCTTCTGTGTGCATGCATCTCTGGTGTGTCTTCCTTTTCTTGTAAAAACGTCAGTCATTTTGACCTCATTTAACCTGAATTACTTCCATAAAGGCCCTATCTCTAAGTACCCAGTCATACTGGGGGTCAGGACTTCAACATATGAATTCCGAGGGGATTCATATCAGTCCACAACAGGGGCAAAGTAATGTCTCTATCAAACAGTTTTGCATCTGCCTCTGCTATATTTCTAGTGGTTTGGGTTTTACCCTTTCCAGAAGAATTTTTATATTAATTTCTGAGCATGGGGGTTTTCTCATCATACTCAAATGATGAATTCAGACCTCGCACCTCCATTTTGATTTATTGTAGGTTGTTCTTTTTTCCGGAGACCAACATAGACAGCAATCTTCTTGTTTCTTCCCCAGACAAGTAGGAAGCATTTTCAACTTGTATGCTCATGAAAAGGATGGAATTTGAGACTCCTGACATTACGTAAGAGCCTCTTTTCCCATAGCCCTGAAACTAAATCTCTTGTCTCAGTGTGTGTGTTAAAACTCCAATTCCCAGCCACTAAGACCTTTATCTGAAAATGATTCTCCCTGAACCACGCTGCTGCAGTTCTTAACTGCCGCTTTAATTTTCCTTTCCTTCTTATTTGGGGCTCCTTTCCTATAGCTTGTAAGCTGGGCTATGCTTAAAATAACAGCCTTAAAGGCATTCTAATTGTAGCTAAAAGTGACAAAAATGGTGCAGGTGAGCTTAAATATGACCATGAACTGTGCTTTTATGATGTTCTGTGCACTTAAATCTACTTTTAGAAGGTTATATTTTATCTCAAATATTTATGTTTTTAGAGAAAGAGGGTTGGAGGAGGGCAATACATCTCTTCCATGTCCATGCTGTCCACTGTATTGACCAAAGATCATTCTGGAAAGCCTGCCTGTCTTTACAAGTCCTTTGCAGTGGCCAGTAGCAGTTCTTCAGTGTCAAAGCTCATGTTCTCTATTGGACATTTCACTAATTTCCTGCTTCCTGAGACAACTTGAGATCTTAGTTAGCTTATATGGTAGAGATTATTGACGGAGGAATAAATTCATAGTTATAAATTTACATTATATCCCTTTTTTCTCCTTGGGAAGATTTATCAGGTTCTTTCTTCCATCTGCCTTCCTTGGGGAAATTTTGTTTTTGTTTTTGTTTGTTTGTTTTTACATCAATTATCTTGGAATGATAAACCCAACAATATAATTGCCACCAGGGAAAAAGATTTTATTCCCTTTATGGCTATTAAAATGTTTCTGGAAAAAACAAACAAAAGAATGAAAAGATACCAAAGCCTAGGTATCCCATATGAGATGTTTTATGGGTCAAAAGGATCCTAAAATCTTTAGGTTAAGCATAGTTATAGAGGGCATGATAACAATCACTGCTAACAAAACTCTTCAGAGTCATGGCTTTTCTTTTCTGGTAGATTCTCAGTGAGGTCTCCAGGGAGCTCTGTACTGACAGCACCAATAAGCTGATCATGATGGAAAGGCAGACCCCAATGGGATTCACATAATAGATATTTCACAATAGAGGAAAAGATAACAATAATTGCAAAAATGGGAAAAATTCAAAGAGCTAATGGATTTCTCAGCTCTATTTTCAACAATACAGGTAGAATTCTGTTTTAAGAAACTTGATTCTATTCAATTTAAAGATCTCCTGCTGATTTCAACCTTTGAGTTCTCCTATAGTTCTGCCTAATCAATTCCTTCTGAAGAAAAAAGATAAAAGATGACATTTCCCCCACCTGCAAATTACTTAACCTGGAAAAGTTTCATTTAGGAGCTCAGAAATGTTCCACTGCTTAATTACTTAAAATAATACACATCCTTTCCTTTTACATGGAAAGCTATTGAAAAATAACAGCCTTAAAGGCATTCTAATTGTAGCTAAAAGTGACAAAAATGATGCAGGTGAGCTTAAATATGACCATAAACTGTGCTTTTATGATGTTCTGTGCACTTTAGTTTAATTACTTGGTCAGCTCTTTGCACAAAAGAACTAGAGAGTGTGACTGTTCTCTATTGTGCTGAGTCTCTAAATCGACCCATTCTTTGACCACCCTGTCACAGAACAATGATAAGGATAATGATGAGTCTCAATGGCAAAAGTCCTAGCTCTGTCTCAGGTCTCCTGTGTCACCTTTTCTTACCCTCTCCAAGTTTGTTTGCTTGTCTTTAAAGAGTCTGACAAAAAATAGGAGGCCATTACACTCCAATCCAAAGAGTTAGTGTTGGGGGAGAAAAACAACCCTAAACAGGATACAAATAGGCAGGAAAAGCCAGGCTCGGTGGCTCAGCCTGCAATCCCAGCACTTTGGGAGGCCACGGCAAGTGGATTGCCTGAGCCCCAGGGTTCGAGACCTGCCCAGGCAACTTGGAAAGAGCTTGTCTCTACAATACATAAACAATTAGCCAGGCATGATAATGTGTGCCTGTAGTTCCAGCTACTTGGAAGGCTGAGGTGGAAGAATTGCTGAGCTTAGCGGGTGGGCGCTGGGGTGACTCTGAGCATGCTGCTGCACTCCAGCCTGGACAATGGAGTGAAGCTACAACTCAAAAAAAAAAAAAGCAGGATTCACTAGAGTCTGAAAGCACTCAGTATCAACAGATGTGGAGAAGCCATCGCAGTGGATTTGTGGCTGTGAGGTTTAGAGGACTGGGCACTAATCTGGGATTCTAGAAACTGGGGCTGTAATTAAAAGATAATACACAATTCACTCTATACTAGTTAAAATGCTTTTGAGCAGCACAGATATACAGGCAACTGCAAAATGAGGGCATCCCGCCATCTGTTACCATCCCTGTTTACCTCAACACAACCTTCCTGTCAACTCCTTGAAGCTATGCAATCCTGCATCCTGCCAGAAGGAGCGAGGCTAGGGCAAGAAGAGAGAAAAGAAGAGATGGTTTCTAGAGCAGTCTGGATACAACTGAGCATAGGCAATAAATGTTTTTGGTAATTTCTGTGTGAGACACGTTAATACTACCCCTCACTTGCCTTAAGAGGAGGGCCAAATGTGGTTTGGCCTGAATATGCTTTATCTGCCTTTGACCAGAAGTCACATATTCATTGGTTGGTCTATCTGTCTAGTCATTCAACAAATAGGTATTGAACACCTGTCATACGTCATGCTCCATTCTAGATGCTGAGGAGGCAGATAAAATGCTATGAAGAAAAATAAAGCAAGATAAAGGGGATAGCAAGTGACAGGAGATAAATCCCAGGGAACAGAGGTGGCTTTTATTTGGAGAAGCATAATATAGATGATGGATTTGCATAGCAGCCATTAGTGAATACTGTGGTTTGCTGTTGTTGTTGTTTTGAATCAGAGTCTTACTCCGTTGCCCAAGCTGGAATGCAGTGGCACGCTCACAACCATCCCAGCATCGACCTGCTGGGCTCCAGTGATCCTTCCACCTCAGCCTTCCAAGTAGCCGGAACTACAGGCGCTCTCTACCACGCCCGGTTAATTTTTCATTTATTGTAGAGATGAGGTCTCGCCAATTTGCCCAGGCTGGCCTCAAACCCACGAGCTCAGGCAATGCACTCGCCTTGGCCTCCCAAAGTGCGAGGATTATAGGCTGAGTCACTGAGCCCAGCCAATACTACGTTTTTAAATGAGATTCAACTTTTTGTATCCTTTATTCTAACAATTCATTTATTAAAAAAACCAATTTCTCTTATAAAAAAGCATAATGCACTATTTTCAAGGATAATGCAATTATATGTAAGGGCACATATGAATTAGATCAGTTACTAATTAAGCAATTAAATTCCAAGATGTCACCGGTTGTGTATTCCAGAAATAAATGCAGAGTTAGAGTTTGGTGGACAGGGTATTTATTAGATGAACACTATGGAAAGCAGATTAAGAAAGCAGGGTTTCTCCGGAAAAGGCTGAACTACCAGCAGTGTTAACCCTATGGAGTGCTCTGGCATGTAAATGGCCTGCTGGAGTGGTCCTATGGAGGGCTGAAATGGCTGGACCCAGTTAATTCCCCTGCCATAATCGGTCAGTGGTTATGGGTCACACTAGGAAGAGCATACACTTGGGCAAGGCAGCTCTTTGCAACTGAGGCAAGAGACAGCTGAAGACCCTCTATGGACAGCTGACACAAGTTCTTTCTTGAAAGGGCTGTAGGCAGTGCATCTCCATGTCCCCACAAGAGGATATCTATATACTTATAAGCAAAGTGAGAGGGATACTTGCAACATAATAACAGACAAAGAGATATTTAAAAGCCAAAGAGCCCTTAGGAATCACTGAACAAAGAAAATTAACGCTACAACTACACACACACACACATATACACACAAAGCACCTGATCAAGAAATTCACAGAATGTATACGAGTTGTATGAAAAATATTTAACCTCATTGAACTTGTATAAGACAAAGTAATAAAACAGTAAGATTCCATTTTCTATTATCATATCAAAAAGAGTAGACAAAAACTGTAGAACTTAGCAAGAGGGAGGATTCAGAAAACAAGCACCCTTTTTTTTTTTTTTTTTTTGAGTTGGAGTCTCACTCTGTTGCCCAGACTGGAATGCAATAGCACACTCACGGCCACCGCAGCCTCGACCTGTTGGGCACAGGTGACCCTTCTACCTCAGCCTTCCAAGTAGATAGAACTACAGGCACGTGCCACCAAGCCTGGCTAATTTTTTGATTTATTGTAGAGATGAGGTCTTGCCAAGTTGCCCAGGCTGGTCTCAAACCCTTGGGCTCAGGCAATCCTCTCACCTAGGCTTCCCAAAGTGCTGGGATTATAGGCGTGAGTCACCACACCTGGCCAAAATGAGCACTCTTATGCAACTACCAGTGAGGCTATAAATTGGCATAACATTTCAGGAAGGCGATTCTGCATTCTACATAAAAAGTCATAAAATATATGTGCCTGATAAGCTAGTTGGCTAGTTGTATTAGTTATCTATCACTGCGTAACAAATTACCCCAGAACTTAGTCACTTAAAACAATAAGCGATAAGCACATATTAGTTCATGGTTTCTATGGAATTTTTTTTCTTTTTTTTGAGTTGGAGTCTCACTCTGTTGCCCAGACTGGAGTGCAGTGGCCGCTCCCGCACCGCAGCCTAGACCTGCTGGGCTCCGGCGATCCTTCCTCCTCAGCCTTCTGAGTAGCTGGAATTACAGGCGCACACTACCACACCCGGCTAATTTTTTGATTTATTGTAGAGATGAGGTCTCGCCTGCCCAGGCGGGTCTCGAACCCACGGGCTCAGGTAATCCACTCACCTCAGCCTCCCAAAGGCGCAGGATTACAGGCTGAGCCACCGAGCCCGGCTTCTATGGAATTTGAGAATAGCTTGGTTGAGTTGTTCTAGTTCAGGGTCCGTCTGGAGGTTGTAGTTAAACCATCACCTGGAGCTGCAGTCATCTGAAGACTTAACAGGGGCTGGGAGATCCACTTCCAAGATGGTACATTCTGGTGGCTATTGGTAAGGGGCCTCAGTTCCTCAATGGCTATTGGCAGGAAGACTCAGTTTGGGACCTCTCCATAGTGCTGTTTGAGTGTCATTCAGGCATGGCAACTGACTTCTTCCAGACAAATAATCCAAGAGCAAGATGGAAGTCACAATGTCGTCTGTGACCTACTTTCAAAAGTCATGCTCTGTCATTTATGCACACATTCTAGTCATTAGTAATGAGTTGCCTAGTTCAATCCACACCCAAGAGGAAAGAAATTAGCACTACAGAAGAGAAGTGTTGAAAGAATTTGTGAACAATTATGAAAACTACCAGTTTGCCCACTGACCACAAATTATTTACATTGTCCCCACATGCAAAATACACCCCACCCCCAAGCCATCACCTCCCAAAATTCTTATCTCTAAACAGCATCCGGTCAAAATCCAGGATGTTGGTATGTAAATCCATTCCAAGTCCAGATGAGATTCCTCAGACATGGTCAAGGAGATACAGCTTCTCCAGCACAGTTTCTCTTGGTCTGAAGACATGAAGTACAGAGCCAAGTTCTACTTCTGGTCATTTATGCTGTCAAAATATAATTTTCGAAAAGTTAAAAAAAAGACTGTCATGTAGATATGAAGTCAGCATGTGACAAATATTTATTCACTGATGAGAGATTCAGTAAGATAGTAAAACTGGTCTGAAAAGGCATTTTGAGGAACTGGTATTTATGGAAGTTTGGAAAAAATGTTTGGAGAAGATTATTAGGTTAGGTACAAAACTGCATCATATCGTGCAGGGTAAGAGGACTATGACTTTTGTGATAATTTTTTCTACTGGATAGAAATATATCAGGTAACACAGAATTCACAGTGTCTGGGTTATATTTAAATAGTAAATACCAAAGGCAAACACCAAGACATTCTCTTAGAGAATTAAATAATCTTTGGCAGACTTTTAAAACAATGCTCCAGCATGCTGTTGAAAGGACAAACATACTTCCTATTAATGTCCTTAGAATAAAACAATTTTAGGGAAATTATTATGTTGACACACTTGGATTAAGTGTGTTAGAATGTTCATCTTGACTCTGTTTTGCAAAGCACAGTTTGGAGATTGACACCTGTACCAAAAACCACATTTTTTTCTAGTTTGTTGACTTGAGCCCTTACCATATTCACTTTCTAGAATCCTTCCATCCAGCCATCTAGTCTCACTAAACTATTTTCTTTCTTTTTGCTTCTATCACTTCTATAGAACGGAAGTGGATATGGGCAGAGCAGTGAGTACTTTTGTGCTAGTAGATTTTCTTTCAACTCTGAGAACACATGAATGCTTTGAATGCTATCCCATTCACATCTGAGAGAGGTGCTCTCACCATTTTTCAGAGAAAGAAAGGCTAAGATTCATTCATTCTATAATTAGTTGTTGACTCCAGCTTGACGTTGGTCACTTTCTAGGTTCTGGGGACACAACGATGAGTAAGGTCTCCATGCAATAACAGGAAGACTGATTATAGCAGGAGTCACAGTGCCTCACACCCTTGCTACCAAAGTGTTATCCCCAGAGCAGCAGCCTGGTGTCACTTGGGAGCTAGGTAGAAATGCAGAATTTGTGGCCCTGTCCCAAACCTACTGAGTCAGAATCTTTTGTTTTTAACAAGATCACAGGTGATTTGTACACACATTCAAATGTGAAAATCTCTGCTTTAGTCTGCTCTGAATCTACTTGTATTTTCTACTTATCACCTTTCATTGAAAGGCTAGAGATGAATCTTCCTATTTTTCAATGATCAAAGAGCCCCCACCACCCATCCATAATTTTAAAGCTTATATCTGGATGTGGTAATACTAGAATGTCTTACCAGTATATGAAGATAAGAACTTTCACTTTTCCTTCCCAAGCTGATTTGTTGGGTATATAGAATAAAGAGAGAGACTGGGAAGATAGCAATAATAAAAAAAAATAGTAGCTGTTATCTTTTTAAGCCTAATTTCCTACAAAGTCTTTTAACAAGAGTTGGTTAATTATTTTTTAAATTTTTATTTATTTATTTTTAATCACATTTTAAAAAAGAAGGTTTAGGTTCCAAACAAAATTAAGAGGATGGTACAGAGATTTCCCACCTACTCCTACCTCACACATGCACAGCCGTCCCCATTATCTATGTCCCTTACCGGAGTGATACATTGTTACAAGTGATAAACCTACACTGACATATCATTCTCTCCCAAAGTTGATCGTTTACATTAGGATTCACTCCTGGTGCTGCACGTTCTTTAGATTTGGACACATGTGTAATGACATGTATCTATCATTACAATCTCATACAGAGTATTTTCACTGTCCTAAAAATCCTTTGTCCCCACCTGTTTATCCTTTCCTCCCTGCTGGCAACCACTGATCCTGTTACAGTCTCCATAGTTCTGCATTTTCCAGAATGTCATATAGTTGAAATCACACAGTATGTAGTTTTTCAGATTGTTGTCCATCACTTAGTAATAAGAACTGAAGTTTCCTCCATGTCTTTGAATGACTTGATAGCTCATTTCTGTTGGGTGCCGAATAATATTCCAAAGACTGGATGTACCACAGTTTATTCATTCATCTAAGGACATCCTGATTGCTTCCAGGCTTTGGCAATTGCAAATAAAACTGCTTTAAATGTCTGCATGCAGATTTTTGTGTGGATATGTTGTCAACTGCTTTGGGTAAATACTAAGGAGCACAATTGCTGGATTGTAGGGTTAAAGTATATTTATTTTTACAAGAAATTGCCAAACTATCCTCCATTTTGCATTCCAACCAGCAATGAACGAGAGGTTCTCTTGTTCCATATGCTCACCAGCATTTGGTGTAGCCCCTGTTTTGAATTTGGGTCCTTCTAATAAATGTATAATGGGTTAATTCTTTTAAATAAAGTTTTAATAAAGTTCTTTGCTCACATATTTGAAAGAGGTGCTCACTTTGAGTCTTTGAGTAATGAAGAACTGAAAAAATTCAACAGCTTTAATAGTTGAATTAATAGTTGAGCTGATTTCTTTTTTATTTTTTGAGTTGGAGTCTCACTCTGTCACCGAGGCTGGAGTGCAGTGGCACACTCACAGTCACCCCAGTGTCGACTTGTTGGGCTCCAACGATCCTTCTGCCTCAGCCTTTCAAGTAGCTGGAACTATAGGCACACGCTATCATGCCCGGTTAACTTTTGATTTATTATAGAGATGAGGTCTTGCCAAGTTGCCGGGGCTGGTCTTGAACCTGTGGGCTCAGGCAATCCACTTGTCTTGGCCTTCCAAAGTGCTGGGATTACAGGCTGAGCCACTAAGCCCAGCCTACAGTAACTGATTTCTAGTACAACTAGCAGGTCTACCCTGGTCAAAATTAGAAAAATTTTCCTATGTGATTCAAAAACTGATTTTTTATTATTTTTAGCAAACAATGTTTTCAAACAAAATATTAAGGCAGATGATACAACAATACGAATTCTTAATTTGACATCAATAAGAAAAGTACTTGTGTGCTGAGATTGCTATTTTAATTTAAAGTACTAAAATGATTTTAAATTTGCTTGCTAAATTACCAGTTAATAGAGAGAAATTTCTTTTGGTACAGATTAGCTAAAAGTAGTTTTAAATCCAATTTGAATCTTCATATTTTGTTTTATAAAGATCTGAAATTGGGCAGACTTCTTTGGAGGTATGTGTACCTATCTGACATATTTTTTAAAGTAGTATAGGAAGTCATAGTTCTACTGTGGATGGTTTTTCTGAAGCAGAGTGAGGTGGGAAGAGATATAGACTTTTTAAAGGAGACATCACTAACCCAGGTCTTGAAGGATGGATAGGATCCTTGGTTTTCTTTCTATTCCAGCACAGAGAATAGGGAATAAAATCCAGAATTTGGGATTTTTGGTCCCCTTACCAACCTTTATATTGAACATGAAAAGGTTGTTTGTAGGGTTTTAAAAGCATCTTTTGTATGTCTCTAAAAAAACCAAGATGGTTCTTTTCCATATCTTTTCCTAAATAGGACAGATCTGCAAAGATGGAAAGAAGAGGAAATACTAAAAATAACTTTCCCCAATTAGTGAAAGCCGAACACATATGGTGAGATGGAAATAGTTTTAGATGGCCCAACGTAACACTGTGATGCAAAACGAACTCCCCAAGCACAGGGAATAATTAGAAACAGCCACAAAAATGTACTCAAGATGTGATGGGAACAACTGCTGAATACAATATTCAAGGCATGTAGAAGACCCTGAAGAGATGGTGACTGTGGTCTTGCAACTTTTGGGAACCTGAAGAGATTGAGGAACCAGCTCTGAAAAGGATCTTATCTGTTGTTTTCCATGAAGGTATGGGTGCTGGGTTTCTACTTGGGAGCTCGGAAATTCTGAGTCTCTTACTAGAAATTCTAAGGAGAAGAGTGAGATCAGAACTGCACCTTCCGTGAAACCCAAAGGCCAACTGCTCCTTCTCTCCTGGCAGGGATTTTGTTTTTTTCTCCGGCATGTGGGGAAGAGCCACTTGTGGGCTGTAGCCTTGTGCAAAGGCATGGAGACTGCCGAGATCAGGCTGTGAGCCTCAACACTCTGGGCTCCGGCCCAACTGACCAGCTGGTCACTCTGCCCTAGACATTCGGGCTGCCGCTCAGCCAACTGGACAAGCACTTAGTGCCAGGGCCGTCTTCCTGGCAGGGAGGGTCAACAATGACCATGACAAGAGCCTGATCCGACCTGAAGGGCAGCTCCTCAATGCCCTGCCGGTTTCCCTTTTATCATCAACTGGCTTTCATGTCCTTTTATGATCTTAAATACTCGATTTTCTCTCCCCTCTTTCCTATACCCAGCGTAGACATTCAGCCAGTATGTGCCCTATGAGAGCAGTGGTGGGTAAAATACTGAACGACTCTGTATTGGAGCAATTGGTGCAGTGCCCGGAGCTCCCACAGGCCCACTGCTGCCGGGTACTTCTCCAGGGCTGATCTGGCTGACCTCTGTACGTCCCCCACGGTTGTTTAATATTGTGCACACGCCTTCTGTCTACACGTGTTATTCTTTCCTTTCCTTTCATCTGCAGATCCTTCATTTCTTACCTGTTCATTCCAGACTCTGCTCTGTGTCTCCTCAAACAACCTCCGGGCCAGGACTCCCTTCTCTCAGAGCCCTGAGCCTTACTCTTCACCATTTCCGCACTGAAGCTGGTGGTCTTGCTTACCATCAAATGTCCTGGCAGCATCTTGTGGTCAGCGTCCAGTGGCAGTGTCCTGTGGTTCAGACGATGCTCACCTCCCTGCCGGAATCTGATGCAAGAGTGTGCAGGCGGCCTAAAGGGAGGACGTGGGACAGTCTATCACTTACACCACAGCCAGACTCCCAAGACCTCTCAAGAACCAGTAAACCAGTGGCATTGTTTTCCTTGATGCCTCCACCCAGCCTGCTCAAGTATGGAGAAGATTAACTTCTTTGCTCCCTGCTTGCTAATCAGTTTATCAAAAAATGTTAGCCAAGGCTCGCTGTTCCCAGATGGTCCTGCTTGCAGATTGACTGCAGCTCTCACCTCTCCTCTGTCCCCTTCTCAATTATAAATCCCACGTTTCCCTTCACCCTTGGCATTGTTCAATTAACTACTGTCCCTCCTATGAGAGCATATTGGTATGCAAATAACTAAAGTTCTCTAGGTTACTCTCTGACCCCATGTATCCTTAGTGTTCCCATGAAAATAAACAACAATTTGAAAATAAACAACAGGCCAGGCTTGGTGGCTCAGGCCAGGCTTGGTGGCTCAGCCTGTAATCCCAGCACTTTGGGAGGCCGAGGTGAGAGGATTGCCTGAGGCTACCAGTTTGAGAACAGCCGGGGCAACTTGGTGAGACTTCATCTCTACAATAAATCAAAAATTAATGGGGCATGGTAGCGCCAGCTACTTGGAAGACTGAGACGGAAGGATCGCCGGAGCCCAGCAGGTGGAGGCTGCAGTGGCTAGGAGCGTGCCACTGCACTCCAGCCTGGGTGTCAGAGTGAGACTCCAACTCAAAAAATAAATTAATTAATTAATTAAACAACAAATCAAAGGAGCTGCAATCTTATAACTTGAATGAACGAATGAACACACCTTTGAGTAACCACAAGTAAGATCTGTGTGTACAAAGATGACACAGCAGAAGGTGGTGTCCCTCATGGGGTTGGAGTTTCTGGTTAAGAGAAAGAGATAATATAATCTGGAGGAAGGAATAGAATATGGCATTAGGAGAAGAAGCAAAATGCTCACAGAGGATGGTGAGAACATGTCGACTGGGGAAACTGAGGGACATTGGATGAGAGGAGAGTCGTAGGCCTGGGGAAGAAGCCCACTGGGCTTGAACCCCAGCTCTGCCAAGGACTAGCTGTGTGACTTCGCCATGGCTCAGTGCCCTTAACGATGCAATGGAAATAATTATACTTCCCTCTTAGGAGCGTCGTCAGAATTAAATGAGATGATGTTTACAAAGCCCTCAGAATGTGGTAAATGTGAAATAAATGGAAGCTATTGTCCTGCTGGTTTCATGGAGGCGACAGCATTTGGTCTGGGCCCTAGAGCCAAGGTGGGAGATGGACATATGCACATGAGGGTACATGATAGTGTCAAGGACTCAGAGAAGAAAGGGCTACCAAAGAAGCCGTAACACCTGGGCTGAGAAGGCTTAATAGTGCCAATTCTAAGGGGTACCTTTTTTTTTTTTTTTTTTTTGAGTTGGAGTCTTACTCTGTCACCCAGACTGGAGTGCAGTGACTGCTCCCGGCCACCGCAGCCTTGACCTGCTGGGCTCTAGAGATCCTTTCGCCTCAGCCTTCTAAGTAGCTGGAACTACAGGTGTGTGCTACCACGCCCGACTAATTTTTTGATTTATTGCAGAGATGAGGTCTCGCCTGCCCAGGCGGGTCTGGAACCCGTGGGCTCAGGCAATTCACTCACCTCAGCCTCCCAAAGGGGCGGGATTACAGGCTGAGCCACCGAGCCCGGCAGGGATACCAATTTTTAAAAATGTATCTTTAATTGTAATAGGCCTTCGAAGCAACTACTAAGGACGACTGCGAAAGAGAAAAAAGAGCACTCAGGTGTACATTGCAGGAGGGACTGTGGAAGGTTCATGGGTCTGAAGGTACCCACTTGTAGGTGGGCAAACAGTCTGAACTGGACTTGCCCAGAGAGGGCCACTTCTCCCCAAGTTGGCTAGGTGGCGATAGAGGCACACTAACGCAGCAAAAATGTGTCCGACCTAAATTGTCTCTGCAGTTTACAGGCCTGCGGCCTGGGGCCTGTCCTTCTCCCCATAGCCTGCATTCTCCACCCACCACACACTTTACACCACCATGTTCTTATCCCTTCCCACCTTTCTCTTGTCAAATAGTTCCCCAAAGACTAATATGTCACAGGCAAGTATATGCGCTAAGGAACAGAAATGTATGGAAAAGTCTATAGAAATATCAAGCCTTGTTAATAATATGAATCTGTTAAGTTGTCACAGTTGAGAAATGCATATCTATTAAGAAATCGCATTAAAGGCTGGGCTTGGTGGCTCAGTCTGTAATCCCAGCACTTTGGGAGGCTGAGGCGAGTGGATTGCCTGAGCCCGTGGGTTTGAAACCTGCCTGGGCAATTTGGCCAGACCCCATCTTTACAATAAATCAAAAAAATTTGCCAAGCATGGTAGCAAGCACCTGTAGTTCTGGCTACTTGGAAGGCTGAGGCAGAAGGCTCGCCGGAGCCCAGCAGATTGTGGCAGTGAGTGTGCCACTGCACTCCTGCCTGGGCAACAGAGTGAGACTCCAACTCGAAAAAAAAGAAGAAATCCCATTAGGACCCTAGATGGTCCCTTTAAAACTCATACCTACCCAAACGCTGTTCAAAGTTTCTGGGACTGTACTTGATTTGAGGAAAATAACCGGCAGCAATTCGACAGTAAAGTATGGAAAGAATACGACTTTGCCAAAACATGGTCCTGGGTTTAACTCCTAGCTGCAACACGAACAGCTACATGACCCCAGACAAGTGATTTAATCTCCCTGAACCTCAGATTCTACAGCTATAAAAGGTGATAGATAATTGCACATATGCAGTATATGGCATTTAATAGGTACCTGACAGATGTTAGCTCCTTACACTCTGCTGTTTAGTGTAGGAAACATACAGCATCTTGCTACCTGTGTAGAGAAAAGAGGAAACCGACTGAGCCTGTGTGCAGTAACACATTCTCCACGCTCAGTTGGGGAGAGACTGAGGGACTATAGGCTCTGGGTACATTGGACATCCGTTAACTCAAGCGCCCCCAGTCACTTGACACTTTGGGGGAGAAGATCAAGATAGACTGAGATAGGCTTACTATCTGATGAGGAAGAGAGTTCAATCCAATAGCTATTTCTTGAGCGCTTCATCTGTGTGAGGCACAGAGTCAGGCAAGAGAAGAATTATCACAAGCCAAGTGGAAAACTGTCCAAGGGCAAAGCTTCAAGAGCAGTGGCGTGATACCTGGACAAAAACAGCAGAGGGAGGGGAAAGAGAGAGAAAAGAGAGAATTCAGTAGAGATACCTGCTCCCTTCCACCACACGGCTGTATGATTGGGTTATGTCAGTTGGTTTCTGGGTAATTGGGTTTGATGGCTCAGGCCTGGAGTTGGCTGACGCGTGCACTGAGGGGGTGTCCCAGGGGAGTCTCGATGTAGATTGAACTGCAGTGAATTTTACGTGTAGTAAAGTACTTAGGAAAGATGGGTACTCTTGCTCTTGGTGCCCTCAATACATTTTGAGACTGTGAAGTTTGCTTTAGAACAGGGTTATGTGTAAGAAGGGGCTTAGGTTAGGGTCTCTATCACCCATGGGACTTTAGACTGACACTTCATGAGCAGAGTTTGTGGAGGCAGACATCTAGGCTGGCCCCAGCTTCCTGCCCCATGATGTACAGGCCCTGGATAACCCTCTCTCCTGAGTGTAGCGGGCCTGTGAATATGGTGGGATGCCACACTCATAATTATCTTACATTGTATGACAAAGGTGAAGGGAGTCTGCAGAAATAATGAAGGTACCAAATAAGTTGAAATTGAAGTGATGAAAGGGAGATTATCCTGGGTGGGCCTGACCTAGTCAGTCAGGTGAGTCCTTGAAGAGAGAGTCCAGAGGTCAGAAACCAGAGTCAGGAATATTCTCCTGATGCAACCTGCCTTGCTGTGGAGCAGACCACATGTCAGCAGCCTATGGGAGCTGAGAGCAGTCCCAGCTGACAGCCAGCAAGACAGCAGGAACCTCAGTCCTTCAACCATAAAGAACTTTGGCCGTCGTTTCAAAGGGCAGGCCAGCTTGGGGGCCAGTGCCAAGAAGACTTGGATGAGTTGAGATGAGATCACAGCCCAGATGACTTTTTTTAAGTTGGAATCTCACTCTGTTGCCCAGGTTGGAGTGCAATGGCACACTCACAGCCACTCCAGAGTTGACCTGCTGGGCTTAGGAGATCTTTCTGCCTCAGCCATCCAAGTAGCCGGAACTATAGGCATGCTCTACCATGCCTGGCTAATTTTTGACTTATTGTAGAGACGAGGTCTCACCAAGTTGCCCAGGCTGGTCTCAACCCTTAGCTGACACTTTAATTGCAGCCTTGCAAGACTCTGAGCAGAGGACCTAGCCAAACTGTGCTGGACTCTTCACCCATGGAAACTGTGAGATTATGAATGAATGCTGTTTTAAGCCACCAAGTTTTTGATAATCTTGTAACACAGCAACAGAAGACTAACAAAGGACCCATGTCACCTACTTTGCAGAGTTATTGTGAGGATTAGGGGAAAAGTATATGAAGTACTAGCATGTAAGAAACTACAAATAAATGGTAGCTCTAAGACACATAGTCTATTATTAGCCCATTATTATTTTAGAGAATGCAAATCTCCTCTCTTCCAAATGAATCTTGTGGAATGCTAAGACTTGCTGAGAGGATTGAATGAAATAATGTGTCTAACATGTTCTCTGCAGGGTTTAGCACACGGTAAACTATAAATAACAGTAGTGATGATGATGGTGGTGATGATGATAGTGGTGGTGGCTTGTATCCTGCTGAAACTAAGGCATGTATTGCAATAATACATATACATATATATAAATATACATATATATATATAAAATATTTTTTTTTCTTAAAACCACTTTTGATTTGCATTGCAAGTAGCTTTTCTTGCAGAAGTACCAGAGATCATCCAGTGCTTGAATAGAAATGAACCTTAGATATAATCTGGCTTAACTTCTTCAGTTTGCAAATTCAAAAACAGTTGGGGTTTTTTGTTGTTGGTTTTTTTTTGAGTTGGAGTCTCACTCTATCACCCAGACTGGAGTGCAGTGGCCTGCGCCCAGCCACCACAGCCTCGACCTGCTGGGCTCCGGCGATCCTTCTGCCTCAGCCTTCCAAGTAGCCAGAACTACAGGTGCACGCTACAACGCCCTACTAGTTTTTGCTTTATTGTAGAGATGAGGTCTTGCCAAGTTGCCCGGGCGGGTTTCGAACCCGCGGGCTCAGGCAATCCACTCAACTCGGTCTCCCAAAGTGTTAGGATTACAGACTGAGCCACTGAGCCTGGTCAAACAGTGAGTCTTAAATTAACTTTACAATGACACAAAACAAGTTAATAGCAGAATCAGGGTTAGAATTTAGGTATTTTGCTGCCAAGATCACTTCTGCAGAGCCATATATAGTCACCCATCAGTATACATGGGGGAGTTGGTTCCAGGGCATCCAAGGATTCCAAAACCCACAGATGCTCAAGTCCTTGATATAAAATGGTGTAATATTTGCATATAATCTACGCACATCCTCCCATATACTTTAATAATCTCTAGATTACTTATAATAATACAATGTAAAATGCTATGTAACTAGTTGTTATGCTATATTGTTTAGGGAACAATGACAAGAAAAAAGTTTGTACATTTTTGGCACAGAAGCAATCATCCATTTTTTTCCTGAACATTTTTTATCTGAAATTGTTTGAATCTACAAATGCGGAACTCACAGATACACAAGGCTGATTGTTAGTTCTCTTCTGGAATGTTGACTCAACTCACAAAGTATCAGCATTCCCTTGTAAAACTCACACAATTTATCAGTCATGAACATTTTTTTCCAGCTACCTCTCCTGAAGAATTTATTATTGATAATGATTCATTCAATTAATGTTTACTGAGTGTCTACTTTGTGCTACATTTGGAGTCAAGCTTGTTAAACTGCAGCTCCAAATCACTCTAAAATTATATCTCAAATTAACAGTCATCCATAACAACACTATTAGGAGGTACAGCTATGACTACCATCTTACAGATGAGGAAACTGAGACATAAAGCGATGCGGGGGTTTGCCAGGGTCAAACAAGTAGTAAGCAACGGAGCTGGGATTTGCACACAAAGCAGATTGGCAGCTACTTTTAACTTCTTTCCACTTTTATTTATTTATTTGGGTTGGAGTCTCTTCACTCTGTCGCCCAGACTGGAGTGTAGTGGCATGCTCCTGGCCACCACAGCCTTGACCTGCTGCACTCTGGTGATCCTTCCACCTCAGCCTTCCAAGTAGCTGGAACTGCAGGCACGCACTACCACACCCAGCTTATTTTTTATTTATTGTAGAGACGAGGTCTCGCCAAGTTACCCGGGTGGGTCTTGAACCTGTGGACAACCCACTCGCCTTGGCCTCCTAAAGTACTGGGGTTACAGGCTGAGCCACCGAGCCCGGCCTCTTTCCACTTTTAATTAGGCTGCTTCCCAGAAGCTGGCTAGGCCAAAAATTCATAATAATAAGCAGGACAGGTCAAGAATCCCCGTCACTAGCAGCTATACTGGATCTAGGCTCACGCTGCATCCTTGATCCTAAGGGCCAACAGCACAAAAGCTCACAGCCTTAAAGGGGAGTGAATAAAGACCCAATTTTTACCTTCAAGAAAGCAGTCTTAGGGGCTTTTCGCTCTTGTTGGGAGATGCCTCAGGATATTCCTCCTCCCCTTGCAGCTTTGAAGAAAAATCTTAAGCTCTTCCTCTCATCTACTGCTGTGGTTGAAGCTCCTTGAAATTGTCTGAGATTGTCTCCACAGGGGCCCGGGCTGCCACCTCAACTTCTGACTCAATTAGGTAGTGAAATAGTTCCCTAGAGTTTTTAGTTCCCTTCTGATCAGGATTCTCTTTTTTCGTTGGCAGTCATCTCAGGAACTCGGTCCAACCCTGACAGCAGCCCGAATCTCTGGAATGACCTCCTCACCCCTGTCCTCTCCCCTCCCCTCAGGAATGACCCTGTCTCTCCAGGATCGCATCTCAGACCTGCTTTCCCAGAAGGGCGGCTCCCTTAGGTAACCATGCCCTGGCTTCCAGGTGGGGGTAAGCTCATACACAGGGACAGGTGTCTCTTCAGGGTTCAGATACTGGCAACGAGAGCAGAAAACAAGCCCCAAGGGAAATGCCATTGAAGAACAAAGGCAAGTCTCCCAGGCAGTACAAAATCTACAGCCATGAAGTTTATAAACAGCCCCCTCCTGCCACGGGGGCTGTCCTCAGAGGGCACTCTCTGAACAGGGCTTCCCGGGAGGGGTAACTCCTGCAAGTCCTGAGTTTATGGACCTGTACCAGTAGGCACAGGAAGAGAGCAAGCCTGAGAACAAACGAAGTGCTGTTGTTCAGTTGAGCAGAAAATCTGTGCTTTGAGAACTGAGTTTTGAAAATCACAAAGTAACTGAGTGTTCTGTGAGATGAGCATGTCAGAACATATGTCCATTCATGCCTGGCAGTGGGGGAAAGCAGGAGATAGTTCAGGCTGGAGGCAAGTAGACAGTCCAACAAAAAGGGAAGCTCAAGGTCAGCGCCAGCACAGGTTGTTGTTAAGGCCAGAATCCAACACCAGATGAGCATTATTTCCATTTTCCATAGATAGTTGTGTTTAAGGTAACTGTCGGCAAATGGCAGTCTGTTCATTCCGGTGGTTCTTTTTTTTTTTTTTTTTTGAGTTGGAGTCTCACTCACTCGCCCAGACTGGA
>NW_007074469.1:59377-70452 GCF_000164805.1 Carlito syrichta
TGATTTATTGTAGAGATGAGGTCTCGCTGCCCAGGCGGGTCTCGAACCCGCGGGCTCAGGCAATCCACTCACCTCAGTCGGTGGTTCTTTAAAACAATTCGTATGCTATTCTTAACAAATTCTGTGTCTGAAGACCTCAGTGAGACTGATCATGCTGATATGCTCTCAAGAACCATCTCTAGGCCGGGCTCAGTGACTCAGTCTGTCATCCCAGCACTTTGGGAGGCCAAGGTGAGTGGATTGCCTGAGCCCGCAGGATCGTGATCAGCCTGGGCAACTTGGTGAGACCTCGTCTCTACAATAAATCAAAAATGAACTGGGCATGGTAGTCCATGCCTGTAGTTCCTGCCACTTGGAAAGCTGAGACGGAAAGATCACCGGAACCCAGCGGGTCAACGTTGGGGTGGCTGTGAATGTGCCACTGCACTCCAGCCTGGGCAACAGAATGAGACTCCAACTGAAAAAAAAAAAAAAAAAAAGAACCATCTATAGACTGAATTTTACATAGTATACAAGAACACTGTTGCCATCTATAAAGTAAAAAATTCACTTTAAAATGTCTTATTTTAGCTTCTTGTCAATACGTATTTTATAATAAGTGACATAAGCACTATGAATGGAACTTGTGAAATTTTCTGATGTTACAATAGCATCTCATATTTAAAAAGGTGAGGACCATTGCCTTCGAGGTCTAGTTGAGGAGGCTTCTGGAACCAGTTGGAGAAGCCACTTGGCCACTACCACAAGTAAGTTATTGTTAGGACCAGGTAAGCCACCCCTTGAGGTGGCATCCACATCACATAGTTCCTTAGCACCTGGTGCAATCCCAGAAGACTTTTCTCATGTGGTATCTAATATATCTGATCTCGCCTCCCAAGCCTATAAAAAATTATAAAAAGCCTAATTTTTTAGACTGTATTTATAAGACTTATTATACAGACAAATAGAAATATATTTATATGCCTGTGTTGGATAATTTCCCTGTGGTACTTGTGAGAAGTAAATGGCTGGCGAAAAAAGCAACAAAAATCACTTTAACATTGAGCCTAAGTGGCAATTGAAACTACAGTCAGGCTGAGTGTGGTGGCTCATGCCTATAATCCCAGCACTTTGGGAGGCCAAGGAGAAAAGATTGCCTGAGCCTAAGAGGTCAGAACCAGCCTGGGCAACATGATGAGATCTTGTCTCTACAATAAATAAAAAAATTAGCTGGGCATAGTGGCATGTGCCTGTAGTCCCAGCTACTCCAGAGTCTGAGACAGAAGGTCAAGGCTGTGTTGAACTGTGACTGTGAAGCCCTGACTCAAAAAAAGAAAGAAAATCATTGCTAGCCTGCAGCAGGTGTACTTTTATAAGGCATGCACTGGCTTGGACAAGAGATAGTTGGGGTCACTGATAACTCACTTGCTTTCTACCACTGCAGACCAAGCATGAATAATTAATTCTTTATTATTTCTGCTCCTAGGCTATAGCTCCTATCTCCAATGTAAAATTTTTCTCCTACTCCCCACACAGTCCATGAGACAAAGCAGGCCCTTGACCTTAACAAAGGTTCTCTCGGTTCTGTCCTGTTTCTTGAAGTCTGTTTATTGGCCTGTGTGAGGCATTTTGTTCAAACAAACCGTTACTGAGCACCTCCTGGGCAGGGCATTTGGAGGTTAAGTCGGAAAACCAGCTAATACATGGGCCTCTTCTTCCTTTCTTTCCATCCACTGTTGGGATTTACCCCCGCCTCCCTTGCCCCAGGCCTCCTGTGCCCTTTCTCCTTCTCAGCTCAGCTGTACCCTCCTCCACACACGCCTGCTGTTGCAAGTAAAAGAACTGAGAGTGAGAGCTTTGTTTTCTATCCCAAGGGTATTTGCTTTAAAAACCTTCTTTCTTTCTTTCTTTTTCTTTCTTTCTTTCTTTCTTTCTTTCTTTCTTTCTTTCTTTCTTTCTTTCTTTCTTTCTTTCTTTATCTCTCTCTCTCTCTCTCTCTCTCTCTCTCTATTTCTTTCTGTCTTTCAAATTTTTGGTTTTTGCGTTTTGGAGTTTTTAATGTTTTTCTTCTTTCTTTCTTTCTTTTTTTCTTTCTTTTTTTAGTTGGAGTCACTCTATCGCCCAGGCTGGAGTGCAGTGGTACAGTCATGGCCACCCCAGAGTCGACCTGCTGGGCTCTGGCGATCTTCAGCCTCAATTGTCCAAGTAGCCAGAACTACAGGCATGTGCTACCACACCCAGCTATTTTTTGATTTACTGGGGAGACAAGGTCTCGCCAAGTTGCCGGGGCTAGTCTCGAACCCACAGGCTCAGGCAATCCACTCGCCTCGGCCTCCCAAAGTGCTGGGATTACAGGCTGAACCACCGAGCCCGGCCTGTTTTTCCTTTTAAAATTTTTTATTTATTTTAGAATCATGGGGTACATGTAAGAATTTTCTACATATGTGTACTGTGTGAAGGTGAGGCTTGAGCTTGGTACTAAGGAGCCTTCTCTCTCTGCTAATAGTGGACGCGATACCCAGTGGGTGGTTTTGTATTCTTTATCCCCACTGCCTCCCTCCCTCCTGTAGCAGTGCCCAACACCTATTGTTCCTGCCCTCGCACCCATGTGCCCAAATTAGGACCCACTTATGAGTGAGAACATGTGATATTCAGTTTTTTGTCTCCATGATAGTTCACTTAGAGTGAGGGTCTCCAGTTGCATCCATGTCTCGGCAAAGGATGTGATTTTGTCCTTCTTTATGGCTACATAGTATTCCATCATGTGCAAGAGGGGACCCAGAAAACACTGTAATTATGTTTTTGGAGGGCTAGACCCTTGTAGTACAGGCTTCACCCCGGGTAAGTGCTCTAGAAATCCATCGGCATCAGTGTACCAGGTAGTATTGTTGTGAGAGATTGCATTAGGCTTCAGTGATTTTTTCTTTAGCTTCTTTCAACACATTTGCCTATTTCATGATGAGTGATTTATGAGTATACCTGCCCACTCTGCGCTGTGTTCAGCAGTTTTTGACCAAAAATGGCACGGCCCCCATACCCCACCCTCCCTATTCACCTGATCTCATCTCCCGTGACTTTTTTTTTTTAATTTCCCCAGATGAAAAAAGTCCTCAAAAGGAAATGTTTTGCTGAGGTGAAAGAGGTGAAACAAAAAACAGCGGAAACACTGAAATGCATTGAAATTGACAAGTTCAAAAACTTTTGAGCAGTGGAAAAAGCATCTCAATAGCTGTATTATACCAAACAGTACTTTGAAGGTGACTGAAGTTTAAACATCTAAGAATAAAGACACTATTTTTATAAATAAATTCCAGGTTTTTTAGGGGTCCCTTTTGTAGATATACCATGTGTTCTTTATCCAGTTTACTTTCAGTGGGCATCTGAGTTGGTTCCATGTTTTTGCTATTGCGCTACAATAAGCATATGTGTGCAGGTGTCCTTTTGGCAAAGCGTTTATGTTCCTCAGGGTGTGTTCCCAGGAGTGGAATTATTGGGTCGAATGGTATCTCAATTTTTAGTTATCGAGAAATCTCCAAACTGCCTTCTACATAGGTTGAACTAGCTTAAATTCCCACCGACAGTGTATGAGCATTCCTTTTTTTCTGTGGCCTCACCAGCACCTGTTGGTATATTTTTATTTTATTTTAATGATAGCCATCCTGACTGGTGTGAGATGGGTATCTCATTAGAGTTTTGAGTTGCATTTCTCTGATGATTAGTGAAACTGAGCATTTAAAAAATGTTTTCTAGGCCAGGCTTGGTGGCTCAGCCTGTAATCCCAGCACTTTGGGAGGCCAAGGTGAGTAGATTGCCTGAACCCGCGGGTTCGAGACCCGCCCAGGCAACTTGGCAAGACCTCATCTCCACAATAAATCAAAAATTAGCCAAGCGTGGTAGCGCGCGCCTATAGTTCCAGCTACTTGGAGGGCTGAGGAGGAAGGATCGCCAGAGCCCAGCAGGTCGAGGCTGCGGTGGCCAGGAGCATGCCACTGCATTCCAGTCTGGGCGACAGTGAGACTCCAACTCAAAAAAAAAAAAAATTTCTATTACCATGGATCAAAATGCCCTCTATTCCTTGATAAAGTGGAATGCCCTCTATTCCTTGTTAAAGTTGAGTTCAGTGGCAATAGTGGAAGAGGTAGTATGAGCTCTGTAAATCACCGTTACTAGCTTTCTATGTGTACAGGTGATCCAGTGGATAAAACGTAAGTGAATTATAGTGATGATGGTGACTTTGTGGGTGTTCGTCTGCATCAGGTACTGGACTGAGTACCTCATTCTGTCATGGCTATGACTCTGTGAAGCAGGTGTTAGTTCTATATTATGAAAAAAGTAGTAAGGCCTAGTAAGGCTAAGTAACGTGTTACCTAACTCCCAGTGAGAATCTACGTGCTCTACAGAGGCAGAGATTTTTGCCAATTCAATTGGGTATTTATAAAAGACCATGAGATCTTAGAGAAAAAAGGAAGAGGTTTATTTTTTTATTTTTAAAAAATTGCAGACCAGGGAGGTGCAGCCTCCAATACAAATGAAATTGTGCTCTTTGAAGAACAAAGACAGAAACTGGTTTAACAGGGAAACTTCTCACCCTGGTTTTAAATCAGGTCCATTTCTGTAAATGAAGGGTTCAATTTTGTTTGGCTTTGATTGGCTGAAATAGTAGGGCCCTAATTGGGTGATTTCCAAGCCCAAAACCAGAAGTCTCTGTTGGATGTTTCTTTTCAAATGGCCTCAGTTTATCTTGGCCTCAGTTCTGGCTTCAGTTTATCTTGGCACTGATAACAGGGACTGGTTTGGCTTGATTATGGAAATAGAGGTCCTGTAACACATTTACAGCATCTTTCTGAGAGCACAGAGTACACAACCAGTCCCTCACCCACCTGTGGTCACCTAGCATCTCAGTCATGGGGAGTTTGTTTTGTCTGTTGGCTGGGAGTATACTTTAACAGGTGAATAAGCCAGGCTCGGTGGCTCAGCCTGTAATCCCGCACTTTGGGAGGCTGAAATGAGTGGATTGCCTGAACCCGCAGGTTCGAGACCCACCTGGGCAACTTGGTGAGCCCTCATCTCTACAATAAATCAAAAAATTAGCCGGGTGTGGTAGCGCGCACCTGTAGTTCCAGCTACTTGGAAGGCTGAGGCGGAAGGATTGTCGGAGTCCAGCAGGTTGAGGCTGCGGTGGCCGGGAGTGGCCACTGTACTCCAGTCTGGATGACAGAGTGAGACTCCAACTCAAAAACAAAACAAACAAACAAACAAAAAAAAAACGGTGAATAACCGAAAGTAGCAAGGGTAAGATTTTAAACTTCATCATCAACTTAGGTATGTCAACATAAAATAATCAAGCCGGGCTTGGTGGCTCAGCCTATAATCCCGCACTTTGGGAGGCTGAGGTGAGTGAATTGCCTGAGCCTGCGGGTTCGAGACCCACCTGGGCAACTTGGTGAGCCCTCATCTCTACAATAAATCAAAAAATTAGCCGGGCGTGGTAGTGCGCGCCTGTAGTTCCAGCTATGGAAGGCTAAGGCAGAAGGATTGCTGGGGCCCAGCAGGTCGAGGCTGTGGCAGCCAGGAGTGGCCACTGCACTCCAGTCTGGGTGACTGAGTGAGACTCCAACTCAAAAAATAATAATAATAATAATCAAAAAGGTCAGAATTTTGTTTAAAGACTTTATTCAAGCACAAAGTTTGAGGATAGCCATGTGGGAAGCACAGATTCAAAAGAATGAAAGTCAGAGTTCCAAAGTGTAGAAATTTGGGCTCATTTATATAGACAGTGTCTAGGGAAACTTAACAGAATTTCAACATTTTTCTCTGTAGGGCTTAATTCATAGTTATGATGATCTGATTAGTCGAGGTACTCCTTTTCTTTTGGGAAAAGTATTTTTAACATTCTACACTGAAGATTTGTTCATCTGGTCCAAGTTTGGTACAGAACAATAGGGAGGCAGTTAATCTATAACAAAGATCAGTGACAGGAAGTCAGGGAAATGTGTTCTCTGGTTTCTTCTAGTCATTTACAGAACAAGAACATGAAGAAGAGAGTCAATCTATAAGAAGCAGAAGATCACAGTCACAGCTCTCTCAAAGTTTAAAATGCTTCTGAAGTTCCAACAGCTTTTAAATTTTACTTATTTTCACCCAAATCTCTAAACTGTTTTTTATTATTTTTTATTTTAGAATTATGATGTACAGTAAGTCTCCTATATACAAAAGAGTTCTATTCTGGAAGTTGTAAAGTCAATTTGCTCATAAGTCCAACAAAGATAGCCTAGGTACCCAACAAACACAATTGGCTATATCGTACTGTAATAGGGTTATAATACTTTCACACAAGTAATACAAAAAAACCCACAAAAAATAAAACATTTTTTAATCTTACAGTAAAATACCTTGAAAAGCCCAGTAGGGCAATACAGTACAACAGCTGGCATACAGGGGCTGGCATCGAGTGAACAGGCAAGAAGAGTACTGACGGGAGGAGGGAGCAGAGGTGGGAGATGGTAGAGCTGAATAATGGTCAGCAATAGGAGATGGAGGGCAAGTTACAATGTCACTCACACCTGACGTTGATGGTGCAGGTTCCAGTTTCTTGCTGGATTTAACTCTATCTACCCTCTTAAAAAACACACATTTGTTTCTTTGAAAGTTTGTTACTTGAATTTTCATATATAGGGGACTTAATATACATGTGAAGATCTGTTTCATAAGTAAACTGCGTGCAGGTGAGGTTTGGGTTTCTAGCAAGTCCCCTCGCCCTTGGGTAGTGGACATGGTACCCAGTGGGTGGTGATGTGCCACTCACCCCCACTCCTCTCTACCCCTGTTTTTAGTAACCAGTGTCAGTTGTTCCTGCCTTTGTGCTCACATGCTCAATGTTTAGGGTCCACTTATGAGTGAGAATATGCAATTTTCAGATTATTGTTTCTGTGATAGTTCACTTAGAATGATGGTCTCCAACTGCATCCGTGTTACTTCAAAAGACATGATTCTGTTCTTTATGGCTGTGTCGTATTCCATTGTGTATATGTACCACATTTTCTTTATCCAGTCCACTTTTGATGGGCATCTGGGTTGGTTCCATGGTTTTGCTATAGTGAATAGTGCTGCAATAAACATGCATAGGCAGGTGTCTTTTTGGTACAGTGATATATATTCCTCTGGGTATATTATCAGAAGTGGGATTGCTGGGTCATATGGAAGCTCAACATTTAGTTCTTTGAGAAAATTACACACTGCTTTCCACAAAGGTTGAACTAGCTAATATTCCCACCAACAGTGCAGAAATGTTCCCTTTTCTCCACAGCTTCACTAGCAGTTATTGTTTCTTAACTTTTTAATGATAGCCATTCTGAGCAGTGTGAGGCAGTATGTCATTGTAGTTTTGATTTGCATTTCTCTGACAATTAATGATGCTCAGCGTTTTTTCATGTTTGTTGGCTTCTTGGTTGTCTTTCTTTGAGAAGTGTCTGTTCATGTCTTTTGCCCACTTTTTTTTCTGACACCCTTTTTCTTTCTCTTTATTTCAATAGCTTTATGGGATATAAATAGTTTTTGGTTACATGGATGCATTATATAGTGGTGAAGAGGTCTGGGCTTTAAGTGCACCCACCACCACCACCTGTGCACATTGTACCCGATAGGTGATTTTTCATTTCTTCAGTCCTTCCTGCCCTTCCCCTTCTGAGTCTCCAGTGTCTGTTATACTATTCCTTAAGCCTTTGCAGATCCTTAGTTTAGTTCCCACTTGTAAGTGAGAACATGCAATATTTGGTTTTCTGTTCCTGTGTTAGCTTACTTAGGATGATGTTCTCCAATTCCATCCATGTTGCTGCAAAAGACATTATTTCATTCTTTTTGACAGCTGAAGTATTCCATGGTGTGTCAAATAAAAATTATTACACACACACACACACACACACACACACACACACACACACACATACACACATACACACACAAATACTAGGAGTGCCAAAAATGTAAACACATTTTTTTTTAGTTGGAGTCTCACCCTGTCGCCCAGGTTGGAGTGCAATGGCATGCTCACGGCCACCCCAGCTTCGAGCTGCTGGACTACAGCACTCCTTCTGCCTCAGCCTTCCAAGTAGCCAGAACACAGGTGCACACTACCACACCCGGCTAATTTTTGATTTATTGTAGAGATGAGGTCTTGTCAAGTTGTCCAGGCTGGTCTCAAACCCGTGGGCTCAGGCAATCCACTCACCTTGGCCTCTCAAAGTGCTGGGATTACAGGCCAAGCCACTGAGCCCAGCCTGTATACACATTTTAAGAGATGCAATCACTTTTAGTTTCCCATAATCAAAAGTGTCTGGATGCTGATGGTAACCACTTTAAGCACCTCTTTTTATTGCAGAAGTCAAATGTTTTTTTCTTTCTTAAATGTGTATACATTTTGGCACCCTCTGTATATGTGTAAGTAAATGTATGTATATCTACGTATACATATATATACCGTAGATATATAACCATTGATCAGTTGATATATATTTAGGTTGATTCCACATCTTTGCAAGTTAGATAAGATCCCACCTGTCAATCTCAGCTTTTGT
Organism: Carlito syrichta; assembly: GCF_000164805.1. Taxonomy (NCBI): domain Eukaryota; kingdom Metazoa; phylum Chordata; class Mammalia; order Primates; family Tarsiidae; genus Carlito; species Carlito syrichta. The sequence continues at coordinate 67,930 of NW_007074469.1, forward strand.
TGCATTTGCTTTTGCAAACTTGGGCCATTAATTTATTGCCTACTTTGATGCTTAGAAGGGTTTTCCCTAAGTTTTCTTCTAAGATCCTTATGTTTGAGTTTCACATTTAAGTCCTTGATCCTTCGAGTAATTTGTATATATGGTGATAGGTAGGAGTTCAGTTTCATTCTTCTGCATGTGGTCATCCAGTTTTCCCAGTGCCATTTGATAAACATGGTTTTCTTTCCCCAATGTTTGTTTTTCTCAGCTTTGTGGAAGATGAGTTAGTTGAAGGTTCATGGTTTTATTTCCACCTTCTCTGTCCTGTTTCAGTAGTCGATGGGTTTATTCTTGTACCAGTACCATGCAATGTTGATTACCATAGCCTTGTAGTAAAGTTTGAGGTCTGGAAGTGTGATGCTTCTAGCTTTGTTCCTTTTGCTAAAATTCCTTTAGCTATTCAGGCTGTTTTTTTACTTCCATATGAATTTCTGTATTTTTTCTGTGAAAAATGATGCTGATAATTTAATAGAGATTGTGTTGAATCTGTAAATTGCCTTGGGTAGAATAGACATCTTGATTATATTAATTCTTCCAGTCTATGAGCATGTAATATTCTTCCATTTGTTTTGTGCCATCCTTGATTTCTTTGAGCAGTGTTTTGTAGTTCTCATTGTAAAGGTTTTTTACCTCTTTCATTAGATGAATGCCAAGGTATTTTATTTTGTGTGTGAGGCTATTGTGAATGGGTTTGTGTTTTTTATTTGGTTCTCTGTCTGCTTGTTATTGATGTGTAGAAATGCATATTGATTTTGTGTCCTGGCAGTTTACTGAAGTCATTTGCCAGTGCAAGGAAGTTTTTTGACTCTTTAGGGTTTTCTAGGTATAGAATCATATAATCTGTTAAGAGAAAACATTTAACTTCCTCTCATACTATTTGGATACCTTGGATTTCTTTCTCCTGCCTGGTTGCTCTGAATAGGACTTCCAATAAGAGGGGTGTGAGTGAGCGTCCTTGTCTCATTCCAGTTGTTAGAAGGAATGTTTTCAGCTTCTGTCAGTTAAGCATGATATTGGCTGCAGGTTTGTCATAGATGGCTCTTATTATTTTGAAGAATACTCCTTTGATGCCTAGGTGTTCAAGAGTTTTTATCAAGAAGGGGTGTTGTATTTTATCAAATACTTTTTCTGTGTCTGATGAGATAGTCATAGGGTTCTTGGCTTTACACCTGTTTATGTGATGGATTACGTTTATTGATTTTTGTATTTTGAGTCAGCCTTGCATCCTGAGAATGAAGGCCAGCTTGTCATGATGGATGGTTCTTGAAATGTACCATTGGATGCCATTTGCTAGAATCTTTTTGAGAATTTTTGTATCTGTGTTCCTCAGAGAAATTCGCCTGTAGTTTTCTTTCCTTGTTGGGTCTTTGCCATTTTGGAGTATTAGGATGATATTGGCTTCATAGAATGAGCTAGGGAGAATTCTTTTCTTCTCAGTCACCTGGAATACTGTCAATAGAATTAGTATCACCCCTTCCTTGTACATCTTGTAGAATTCAGTTGAGAAACCATCTGGCTCAGGGCTTTTTTTGGTGAGGAGGTTTCTGATTACTAAGTTGGATTATTATTGGTCTGTTTAGAGTTTCAATTTTTTCCTGTTTCAATCTTGGGAGGTTATGTGATGCCAAGAACTCCTCCATTTCCTCTAGATTTTCTGTTTTTTCTTTAAATAGAGTTGTAGGATACAAGTGAGCATTAACTACAAATGTAGGCTGCATATAGGTGAAGTTTGGGCTTCCAACTGGCCCTCACTCTTCTTGGTAATGGACCAGATACACTTTTTATTGTTACATGTCCCCCAGCCTCCTCTTCCTTCCCTCTCCTAGCAGTGCCCAGTGACTGCTGATTCCTCCCTTTTGTTCATGTGTCTATTGTTCAGGGTCCTCTTATGAGTGAGAATATGTGGTATTTGGTTCTTTGTTGCTGTGATCAATTGCTTAGTATGATGGTCTCCAACTCCATCCAATTTTTCTGCAAAGTCCATGATTTTGTTCTTTTTTATGGCTGCATAATACTCCATCATATATATATGTACCACCCTTTCTTTACCCAGTCCACTTTCAATGGGCAGTAGGGTTGGTTCCATGCTTTTGCTATTGTGAATAATGAAACTATAAACATGCATGTGCAGGTGTCTTTTTGGTAGAACAATATATGTTCCTTTAGGCATATTCCCAGGAGAGGGATTGCTGGATCATATGGAAGGTCAATTTTAGTTCTTTCAGGAATTGTCAGCCAGGCTCGATGGCTCAGCCTATAATCTCACGCGTTGAGAGGCTGACGTGAGTGGATTGCCTGAGCCCGCGAGTTCGAGACCCACCTGGGCAACTTGGCAAGACCTCATCTCTACAATAAATTAAAAAAAATCAGTCAGGCATGGTAGTGCATGCCTGTAATTCCGGCTACTTGGAAGGCTGAGGCCGAAGGATTGCCAGAGCCCAGCAGGTCGAGGCTGCAGTGGCCATGAGGGGCCACTGCACTCCA
>NW_007074469.1:70472-71120 GCF_000164805.1 Carlito syrichta
GGCTCAGGCAATCCACTCACCTCAGCCTCCCAAAGCGCAGGATTACAGGCTGAGCCATCGAGCCCAGCTTCTAGTTTATTTTCATATAGATGTTTGCAGCAATCTCTGATAACCTTTTGTATTTTTTCAGGGTCAGTTGTAACTTTCCTTTTCTTTATTTCTTCCTTCCTTCCTTCCTTCCTTCCTTCCTTCCTTCCTTCCTTCCTTCCTTCCTTCTTCCTTCTTTCATTTTTTGAGTCAGGGTCTCACTCTGTCACCCAGGCTGGAGTACAGTAGCACAAGCATGGCTCACCGCAGTTTCAAGCAATCCTCCCACCTCAGCCTCCCGAGCAGCTAGGACCATGGGCATGTGCCACCACATCTAACTAATTTTCAATTTTTTGTTGAGACTATTGCCCACCAGTCCTTTTTAATGTATTCCTTCTCTGGTGTTTAATATTAAGGTTACACTAGGTTATGCTACTTATAAAAGGAGATACATTAGGGAGTATTTCTCCTTTTTCTTTCTTGGAAGTGATTGGGTAAGACTGAAATGTATCTATGCCTGAAATGATTGGTAGATTTTCCCATATAAAGGTCCCAACTGCTTCTTCATAGAAAGCTCTTTAACTCTTGATTCAGTTCATTAACTGGTTATAGGATGATTCT
>NW_007074469.1:71140-91951 GCF_000164805.1 Carlito syrichta
TTCCTTCCTTCCTTCCTTCCTTCCTTCCTTCCTTCTTCCTTCTTTCATCAGTGTCTTACTCTGTCACCCAGACTGGAGTGCAGTGGAATGTCCATGGCTCACTGCAGTCTCAAACTCCTGGGCTCAGGTAATTCTTTTACCTCAGTCTCCAAAGTAACTGAGACTACAAGAATGTGCCACCATGTCTGGCTTATTTTTTGATTTTTTATTGAGATGAGGTCTCACTATGTTGCCTAGGATGATCTCAAACTTCTGGGTTCAAGTAATCCTCCCACTTTGGCCTCCCAAAGTGCTAGGATTAGAAACGTGAGTCACTGCACCAAACCTTTTTCATTTCCTGTTATACTTATCTGAATTCTCTCTCTCTCTCTCTCTCTCTCTCTCTCTCTCTCTCTCTCTCTCTCTCTCTCTCTCTCAGCCAGGGATCTGTCAATCTTATGTATCCTTTCAAAGAACTGGCTTTTTTGTCTCATTGATCCTTTGTTTTGATTTGGGGGGGTTCTACTCCATTCAACTGTGAATTTATTTTAATAATCTCCACTCTTCTACTAATACTGGAATCAGATTGCTTTTGTCTTTCCAGGTCCCTTAGGTGAAATATCAGATTGTTTACTTGAGAGCCCTCTATTTTCTTGATATGTACATGAAATGCTATAAACTCCCCTCTCAGCATAGTTTTCATGATATCCCAGAGGTTTGGGTATGTTTTGTCTACACTTTCATTTGTCTCTAAGAATCTTTATTTCTGTGTTAACCCAAAAGTCATTCAGAAACTTGTTGTTTAATTTCCATGTATATGTGTGTCTTAGAGTGCTCCTGTTGGTGATTACATTTATTTTTATTCTTCTTGGTCTGAGAAGATGCTTGGTATGATTTTGACCTTTTGAAATTTGTTCATGCTTGATCTATGTCCAAGTATGTAGTCAATCTTGGAGTATGTTTCAGGTGCTGTTGAGAAGAATATATATTATGTGGTTGTTGGGTTAAATGTTCTGTAGATGTCTACTAGGTTCAGTTGGTCAAGTGTTAAGGTTCTGGATTTCCTTGCTATTTTTTGCCTCAAATCTTTAAGACCGTTAGCAAGGCATTAAAGTATCTGATTATAATTACTGCCTATGTTCTTTCTTAGTTTAATTTGCAACTGTTTTATAAATCTGGGTGCGCCTGTGTTGGGTGCATATATATTCAAGATGGATATTTCTTGCTGATGGAGTGAGCTTTTTAACTTTTATTGACTTAAAATGTTTTGTCTCATATAAGAATAGCTAATTCTGCTCTTTTTTGTTTTCCATTTGCCCGGAAGATCTTTCTCCAGTCCCTTATCTGTGACTGTCATTTGCAGTAGATGGGTTTCCCGAAGGCAGCAGAAGGATAGTTCATGCTTATTTATCCAATTTGCCACTCTGTGCCTTTTGAGTAGCATATTCAGTCTGTTTAAGTATAAGTTAATTACTGATAAGTGGGGGGTTTGTTCCTATAATATTGCTATTAAGAAGTTGCTTAGCTGGGCTAGGTGGCTCAGGCTGTAATCCTGTGCTTTTGGGAGGCTGAGGTGAGTGAATTGCCTGAGCCTGCGGGTTTGAGACCCACCTGGGCAACTTGGCGAGACCTCATCTCTACAATAAATCAAAAAATTAGCTGGGCATGGTAGTGCGTGCCTGTGGTTCCAGCTACATGGAAAGCTGAGGTGGAAAGATTGCCGGAGCCCAGCAGGTAGAGGCTGCGGTGGCCAGGAGCATGCCACTGCACTCCAGTCTGGATGACAGAGTGAGACTCCAACTCAAAAGAAAAAAGAAGTTGCTTCGCTTTTTAGGTTTTGAGGCTGATTTGTATGATCTATAAACTCTGTACTTGTCTGTGCTTTTGTGATGGGTGAAATCTGTGCTTAGAACCTTCTTAAGTATCTCCTCAAGAGCTGGTCTTCTCCTAGGTACTGGATATCTGGCAAGAATTTTAATTTTTCTTCATTACCGAAGCTTAGCCTGGCAGGATAATAAATTCTTGACTGGAATTTCATGTGTGTGTGTGTGTGTGTGTATGTGCGTGTGTGTGTGTGCGTGCATTTGGGGGTGGGTCACCCAGACTGAAGTGCAGTGGCATGCTCATGGCCACTTCAACCTCAGCCTCCTGGGTTCAGGTGATCCTTTTGCTTCAGCCTTCCAAGTAGCTGGAACTACAGGAGCACACCACCATACCTGGCTAATTTTTTTATTTATTGTAGAGATGAGGCCTCGCCATGTTGCCCAGGCTGGTCTCAAACCTGTGGGCTCAGGCAATCCTCTCACCTCCACCTCCCAAAGTGCTGGGATTACAGGTGTGAACCATTGCACTTGGTGAATTGCTTTGCATTAAGAATGCTAAAGATGAGATCTCAGTTCCTCCTGGCTTGTAGGGTTTATGCTGATGGGTCTTCCTCAGTAAGTGATCTGTTCTTTCTGTCTAGCTTCCTTTAGAATTTTTTCTTTCATGCTTACCTTGTGGAGATGAATTATTATGTGCCTTTAGGATGGTCATCTAGTGTGATACCTCACAGGAGTCCTCTGAATTTTTTGTGTCTGCATGGCCACCTCTGTAGTGAGGTAGGGAAAATCTTCTTGCATGACATCTTAGAAGGCTTGTTCTACAGTGCTCTCAGTTTCCCCTTCTCTCTCAGGGATGTCAGTCAACCACAGACTTGGCCTTGTTACATAATCCCAAATCTCTCATAGGCTTTGCTCATTCCTCTTAGCCTTTTCTCCCTGTTTGTGTTTGCCTGGGTTATTACCAGTAGTTTGATCCTCAAGTTCTAAAATTCTTTCCTCTACCTCATCAATTCTGCTTTTGAGGCTTGCCATTGGTTTCTGAAATCCCTGGAAAGAATCCTTCATTTCCAGAATTTCAGATTAGCCTTTTGTTATAATGGCCAACTTAGCTTTTACTTCCTGCACTGCTTTTGTGACCTGGATGATTTGTGTCCACCTTCTCGTGAATCATGTTGAGTTTCTGTGCCATCCAAAGTCTGATTTCTATGTCTGTCATCAGGGACAGGTAGTTCTGGATGGGTTTCCTTGCTTTGGATCTGAGAGGCCCTCTGACAGGTATCAACATGTTAAAGCTTTGGGAATTACTGGCGTTTTTTCACTGGTTCTTCCTCATCTGTGAAGCCAAACTCTTATCTTTTTGTGTTTTTTTGTTTGTTTGTTTTTAATTAGATAAGGTCTATTGTTGGGGGGTGGCCATTTGTGGGTTTTCTTTGGTTTGGGTTTTACCTGTCCTCCCTCCTCTGGCCTGCCTGTGGGTGGGGGGCAGCAGTGGCAGGAAGGCTGGTGTTCTGGAGAGAAAACATCTGAAACTGCTTCTGGTACAGTCTGGCAGAAAAGGGATGAGATTTTTCCTTTATTGCAGAGTCTTTCCCCTCACTCCAGGACAGGGTACAGGGGTAATCTCCTCCCCAGATTGCTTATTTTGTTAACAGGTTTGGTAGGTGGCAAAGTGGGGCCCTGTGGCTCTACTCTGGCTCAGATGGCTCTGGTGGTCCTCTGGGCAGGACTGCCTCTTTTGTCCAGGGGTAGAAGGAAATCAGTGGCAGGTTGGTATTTCTTCCTCTGTGGGTGGGTGAGGTCACTGCCACCATAGGCTGTGTAGAGGTGCCCCGCTTCTTAGATTCTACTTGCTCTGTGGGAGGGGCTATGACCACAGTGGTGGCCCCTCGAGGGTAAGTCACATCTACAGCCCTGACCTAGGACCACAAGGGCTGCTGGCTCCAGGGAAACTTCCCCACATTGGTCACATTGACCCTGTTGGAGGTTGGAGAGGAAGGGAGGGGAGTATGCCTACAGGCACAAGCCACTCCTGCAGGGTGTTTCCTGCTAAGGACCCCCTGGATAGAGTGGGGGCAGTAGCTGCAATGCAGAAGCCCTGGGAACTGGAGTTCCCTGGTTTCCATGTGGAACCTGCTGGTGCCTGTGTCTCCACCTAGGGTAGCCCTTTGTGCCCAGCTGGTGTAAGAGGGGTGTGGGGCAGGGAGGAGTTCCTGGACTGTCTCTCCTTTGGCTGGGACTGCAGAGGCCCATGTGAGGTATGCAGAGAAGAAAAACTGTTGTTTCCACTCACCCCCTTTGTCTCCAAAGGTACTTTTCCATTCTTACATCAGGGCTGCCTTCAGGGGTGTCCAGGCCTTGGCACTGTCCATCCTCTGCATCCCCAGGTGACCATATGATAGACCTCAGCTTGAGTTTTCAGGTTGCTCCCCAAAGCCCTAGGTCCACTCCTTCATATAGGCTTCTTTGCAGAGAGTAGCAATCATGTGATTCTTCAGTCAGCCATTTTGGCCCTCCCTCAGAGGCTGCAGGGGCCTTACTGTTTGAATCTAGTGATTCAGCCACAGCACCAAAGATGCTGGCAGGATGGATGGCAATGAGTCCCTCAGTTCTTGAATTTGACCAGGAAATAATTCAAGGCCAATTCAGGGTAAAGCAAGGGATAGATTTTACTGCAGAAGAAGAAATGAAAGAGCACTCACGTCCACAGAACAGCTTTCTCGCTCAATTTTTAAATGAAAGTCAATCAATCCATTAATTTTACGTCCTATAAGGAAACAGTATTTGGCGATTTTTGTGCAGTTGAAGCAACCCATGTGGTCTTCATTTAAATAAACTCACCGAGCAGCTTTGGATTTCTATCTACCCAGCTTACAATTTTCAGTTGCTTAAAACCACAAAAATCTATATCTATTACAAGAGTTGAACTTCTTGAACACCATTATGGAATGCACCTGGGGAATCATGTTGTTAATTTTCAAGATACACTTACAGGCACTTCTCCTTTTTGTCACTGGATTTTTCCATACAGCCACTGGCTTCATATACGTTTCTGCTCCCAGGCACATTTGTAAACCATGAACACATCTAGTACCTCTTCTCCACCCCTCCCTGCCAACTGCCCTCCCCAATGAACCTGACTCTGTGACTTGAACATGTTTTTATTTACGTGCACTTTCTGTGCCATCTTTTTGGTTGTGCTCCTTCTGTAAGGTTGTTCTAGAATTTTCCTGTATCTCTGTATGTGGGACTCCATGTCTATTTCAATGCTGTCTTACGTAATTATTTCCTCTATTTATATAGTTTTCTGTTTATATTGTTATTTCAAAAGAATTCTACATACATTTTCTCATACAACCTTGCCACTTTCCTGTTAGGTTGGCAGAACCGGTATTAATTATTGTGATATTTTACAGATGAGTGGTCTGAGATTCAGGCAGGTTAAATGTCTTTTCTAAGTTAACAAAGTGACTAAAAGGCAGAACTGGGACCAGAACTCAGTTCTTCAGAGGCCAGGCTCCAGGCCCTTCCTACCAGGCCACTCTGGCTCCTTGAAAACCTGAACTCCCCTCAGCTATGATTCATGTGCAGTGGTATGCACTATTAGGTACTTAATAAATGCTTGTAAAAGTGAGTGTTTTCCGAAGCTGAAGTAATGGTCCGTGTAAGTAGCATAAAAATAATCGAGTTAAAGGGACAAAAATGTAACCCAAGGCAATCAGAGAGGTGTGAGGGTATCATGTGAGACATGAAGAATACTTACTAGATCCGGTGAGGGAAGATAAGTTCTGAGGGTGAAAGGCCAAGGGCAGACTGGGTGGGGGTAAAAAAAAAAAAACCTCACACTGGTGTAGTGTTTTTCACTTTCAAATTAATTATCTCTTTTTTTCTTCAGACCAAACTTGTGAGGTAGGTGCTATTCGGGTCTCCATTTAATTGGTGAAGATTTTGCATAACAGAATTTAGTGCTTTTTTTCCCCCTTCCTTCCAACACCACTCAACTGAAACCATCCTCACTGGGTTAACAAGAATTACATGTCTGGTGCTGGGCAGAAATATAGTTATAATTAAGCATTAAATAGACTGCACTTGACCCATCTCCTTATAACCAAAAGTCACCTAACACTAGATACTAACAACTTGTATCCCCCTTGTTCCTATAGGTAGTGTCACTGACATTAGGGTCAGAAGGTGTTTTGTTTAAGAGTTTCAAGGTGTTCTGTAGATCTTAAACTCTAGCTGAACTGGCTGATGTCAACCAGTTGGCAGAACTTCCCACAGAGGAACCAAATCAGCACCAAAATGCAGTTTCTTTATCTGCCCATCCCATGCCTTTATCCTGCACTCTTTGACCAGTCCACAATCCCACACCTCATCTCCCTCCAAACTCCTTAAAATCCTTAACCCCAAACTCCTCAGAGAGTGGATTTGAGGTTTCCTCCCATCTCCTTGTTGGGCTGCCCTATTATTATTAAAATCTGTCTCTGCTGAGATTCTAGTGTCTTGGTAAATTGACTTGATGTGCTTTGGGCAAAGGAACCTACTATAGTTCCACAACTGGTAATGAAACCTAGATTGGGTCTTATATTTATGTTGTTCTTTTGTAGCAAAAATGTACGCCCTTTTGGTTTCTTCTTTTTTATAGTGGGTTCTAGAGGAACTTAGTAGTAAATATCACAGAAATAATTTCAAATCCCTGTTCTTCCACTTATCAGCTATGTAATTTCAAGCAAATTATTTCCCCTCTCTGTGCCTCAATTTAGTCATCTGCAAAATGGGAATAATAATGTATCTAACACATAAGATTGTTTTGAAGGTAAAATTAGAAGTATATAAACTGCTTGGCACAGAGCCTAACACCGAGAAAACCTTCAGTAAATACCAGCTGTTATCATTGTGTTGTATAATAAATAATTTGTCTGGGTTTTATACTAGATTCTGGGACATAGCTTCTAAGCCTTTGGAATTTCTTGACTGACAGGAGTATCTTTGTTATTCGTGGCAGACCCTTGGACTACACCTGAATTTATGCTGAAGTGATTCAGGGTAGGAGCCAGTTGTTTGGAAAAGTCAACCTTGTGATTAAAGGGTTGGGGCTTTGAGTCATGCAATATAGGCCTGACCTCCTGACCTCTGGGGAAGGCAGCTGGAGATTGAGTTCAGTCACATGGTCAATGATTTAATCATTGATTACCTAAGGAAACTTCATTAAAACTCTGAACACCAGAAGCTTTCCTTGGAGTTGGTGAATGCACCAATATGTAGGAGGGTGATGTGGTCTGATTCCACGGGCAGAGGGCATGGAAGTTCTGCATTCAAGACCCTTCCAGTCTTCGCCCTGTGAATCTCTTCATCTGGCTGGCCCCCTGATCTGTGTCCTTTATATAAAACTGTAATCCTTTGTATAGTGCTTTGCCGAGTTCGGTGAGTCATTCTAGTGAATTATTGAAAGTGAACCCTGATTCTGTAGCCAGTTGGTCAGAAGTGTAGATGCCTTAGACTGGGTCTGCAGTGAGGGCAAGTCTTGATGGGGACTGTGTCTGTGGCATCTGTGCTAATGCTGGATGGTTAACATCAGACTTGAACTGCAGTATCACATGTTGCCTGGCTGGCAAAATAAACTAGACTGTCACAGAAAAAGAAACACCCCCAGAAGTCCAGGTTCCAGATTGTGGGGACTGGAAAAATAGGCTGTGTTTTAGTCAGAAACTCAAATTCCACAGAATCAAACCCTCAGTCTTCTTTGGACGAAGAAAGCGGGGGGGGGGGGGGTCTCTTCTTGGAGATTTCTTTGAGTGTATTGGAGAAGATGGTACAGAAAGGGCATAAGAAGCAATAAATGTAGAACAGTGTTCCGATTATTTTTTCATTTTTGTTTGCATATAATATAATCTTCTCAGACTGCATCAATTTTTTTCTGGGATTAAAATAACAATTATAAGGATATTATTATTAATACAAGGTATTACAGATAATCCCCAAAGTGGCTTACTGAAATTGTATTTTGAACAATCCTTGTTTTGCCTGGGCATTGGGATCCTTCTAGGCTGTCTCATCCCAAGAGCAGATTCTTTTACCAAATGACGATCTCCACTCCTTGGACGCCTTCCAAATGCTCTCGTTGTGTTGTATTTCCTAGTTATGCTCCTTTTAGAGGCCTTGCTCCTTCCCTCCCACTGACCCAGCTCTGTCTGTGCAGGACGAGGCAGATGCTGAGAAGCCCACCTTCCTCCTTGTTGATTATTTTCACGGTATTTCAGATCTGCTCTCTGTAGCCTCCTGCCATCCTTCAGAGTTCCTGCATGTGGAAAAATCCTTGTGCATCTCCTGTGCCAAGTCTCCTGCCTCTCCTCTAAGTTCTGCCTTAAGACATCTATCTTTTCTGAAGTCTTTTATGGAGATTTTTCTCACCAGAGCCTTCCCGTGATTTATAGCAACTGAACAGTTGTTTTCTCTCCCAGAGTTGTCTTGCAGGATAAGCAGCAGCAGGAACCTGGAGAAAGAGAAGAATCATTGCCAAATGGTGGTATTTACTTCTGCAGTTCTCTAATAAAAATGAGGTTTTCTTTGAAGACAATGATGTTGTTAAAAACTGACAAAGTCAACACACATTCTCGGTCTCAGATCATGTTGCCTGAACTCCCTGACAAGTGGTTTAGCTGTGAGGAGCAGGGGTGGGGGCTGGTGGGAAGACAATTGCTAAAGGGAAAAGTCAGATATGGTGATGACTGACCTTCAGCCCTGGAGACAGATGCCTCAGTCCTGCTGCAGAAGGATGTCCCCAGTCCTTAGGTGAATCCACACTTGCTTGCGGTGTGACCTGAGCCTCTTCACCTTAATTGTGCAACCCATGTGTATTTCTGTTAAAGTACAGAAATATACTAGAGAGGCTGAACTGGGAGGATTGCTTGAGGCCAAGTGTTTGAGACAAGCCTGGGCAACATAGCAAGACCCCTATCTCTTAAAAAAGAAAGGAAGAAAGGAAGGAAGAAAGGAAAGGAAGAAAGGAAAGAAGGAAGGAAGGAAAGAAAAATTAGCCAGGCATGGTGGCATGCACCTGTATAGTCCCAGCTACTTTGGAGATAGAGACTGGAGGACCACTTGAACCCAGAACTTTGAGACTGCAGTGGGCTATGATTGTGCTACTGCACTCCTGCCTGGACAATGGAGTGAGTCCCAGGGTCTTAAAAATCCCAAGCAAAAACAGAAAACCCCAGGTAACCCTAGAGTAACTATTTGGCTTATTAGCAGTTCATTTTACTCCAATGTTATCCACTGTGTCATTTGAGTCTCCTAATACCTTTCAGCAAATCCAGAGTGGTGTAGCTATCATTATCTGACAATAATGAAACTAAGAAAATGAGTGCATGCTGGTCTTAACCTGAGGGTACACAGCTGGTTAGACACAGGAAATTTCCTGCCTACTGTTGCCCAGTTGAGACCATGGGATTTCACTCTCAGTCTCTGCATTAGAAACTAGAGACTGGAAAACTGAGGAATAAGCAAGTATGGAGGAGCAGTAAAGACTTGATGCAGCATACACAATGGAATATTATGCAGCCATAAAGGACAAACATATGGACTTTGCAGCAACTTGGATGGATTTAGAGTCAATCATACTCAGTGGCCCATCACAGAAATAAAGTACAGAGTACCATGTGTTCTCACTCGTAAGCAGACTTTGAACAATTATAATACTATAAGAAAGGGATTGACAGTAGTGGGAAACTGCTAGGGGAGGGAGGGGTACATTCATCAACAAGTGTACCTGCATAATCAACATTTGTATATCTAAGTCTGAATTGTACTCCACAACTTTATAATAAGAAAAAAGAAAAAAGACTTGATGTAGCAGGCTTGGGTTGCTCAAACCCTGCACATTCTAAAGAAAGGTCTGCTCTTTACCTGGTTCCGGGAGAAAACTTTTAAGCCCTTGGAAAAGCCTGTCTGATCCAGTGACTTTGTTAACTTCAGGGCTTGGGCCATGCTAGGTAGTCTATGCTAACAGTGCCATTTATAGTGGGTTCCTTGAGTTAAGCTATTTGACTTCTGTAGAGACTGAAATGTGAGTGGCTCTGTAATGAGGGTGCTCATGCTTGCATGGCTGACCCCAATGAAACCCCTAGACACCAAGGCTTATGTGAATTTTACTGGTTGTCAATATTTTGTACATGCTGTCACACATATTTCCTGGGAAAATTAAGCATTGTCTTTATGATTCCACTGGGAATCAGCCACAGAAAGCTCACTCCTGGAACCTGGAGCTCTCTGTGTTCTGTCCTGTGCATCTTTTTCCTTTTATGACTTTATTCTGTATCCTTTTACTGTAACAAGTCATCACCATGAGTCCTGGGAGTCCTTCTAGTGAAGCATTGAATCAGAGGTCGGTCCTGGGAACCCCTGACACAGTTGGGAACCAAGAATCTGTGGCCTCGAGATGGGAAGGGAAGACTTGGCATCTAGGGGCTGCATTTCAGTTTGGGACCACTTGCCTCCTTCTTCAGTTGTAGCCTCTTCCTTTCTTCTTCCCCGCCATGTCTAGGCCACCACTGTTGTCTCAGTGTCAGGCCAGAAACCACCAGCCTGAGATGAAGCCTTCCAGGGTAGCTTTCCCAAGAAGGACCATTTTTCAAAGGTGTGCCGGTCTGAAACAGACAGGAAGTCTGCATTTCTTCCAGCATATTTGCTTTCACTTCAGGAAATGGGCTAAATTGAATCTGAAGGACAGATTGTATTTGATTGCTGAGTCAAGCCCTGACCCAAGGTTGCAAACATGGTATTTATTTTCCTGCTTCTTGCTGGGGTAGGACACTCAGCTCTGGGTGTACAGGTTTAAAGGGGGTTCAGAGGCTTTTAACCCATTGGCATTTTGGCAACCGATACCAAGATGATATGAGAGCTAACCTGCAACTCCAAGCTGTGCCTTTTTTCACCCGGGTAAGGTCTAAAAAACATGGCCAGATGTGTGGCTCACACCTGGAATCCCAGCGCTTTGAAAGGCTAAGATGAGAAGATCATTTGAGGCCAGGAGTTTAAGACTAGCCTGGACAACATAGCAAGACCCCATTTCTACAAAATTTTTAATAATTTGTTGGGCATTGTGGTATGTACCTGTAGTTCTAGTTACTCAGAAGGCTGAGGCAGGAAGATCCTCAGTCCAGGAGTTCGAGACTGCAATGAGCTATAATCATGCCGCTATACTCCAGCCTGGTTGACAGAGCAAGTCCTTGTCTCTAAAACAAAACAAAGCCAGACACAGTGGCTCATGACTATAATCCTAGCACTTCAGGAGGCTGAGGTGAGAGGATTGCCCAAGCCCACGGGTTCGAGACCAGCCTGAACAGCTTGGCAAGACCTCATCTCCACAATAAATCAAAAAATTAGCTGGGCATGGTGGTGCAAGTGCCTGTAGTTTCAGCTACTTGGAAGGCTGAGACAGAAGGATTGCCTGAGTCCAGCAGGCTGAGGCTGTGGTGGCCGTGAGGGTGCCACTGCCGTCCAGCCTGGGTGACAGTGTGAGACTACGACTCAAAAAAAAACCAAATAAGCAACAAAAAACAAGCTAAGGTATCTTTGTGATCAGAATCTCACTCAGCAATTTCCTTGGCTGGAACTAGGGGACAATCGAGGAATGAGGTTGGAGAAGAGGAAGAGGGGAATGAGGGTTAGGAAGGGGTTGGAGGAGTTTGGAAGAGGAGTAAGAAAGATGGAAAGGAGGGAGGAGGGAGGAAATTGGGGAGCACTATGGTAGTGTGGAAAGTAACTTCTGAGAGCCTACTGATTTCAGTTCACTTCGATGTTAAATAACAGTGTTATATTCTTGTTTTCGAACTAGAAAGTTTGTTCTTTGGGGACATCCTATTTCCATTTCCTTTTAAAAGTACAAGGCTTTTTCAGACACAGATTTGTTTTTTTAATGTGATTCCAGCACTCTAGGATGATCCTCCCTTCCTCCATCTGGCTAACTTCTGCCCATCCTTTGGGCCTTGGCTTCAATGCCACTTTCTTCTGGAGACTTCCTCCGACTCCCATTCCAGATTAGGTCACCATCTGTGGTGCCTTTAAAATGTGGCATCTTGGCTAGGCAGAACCACATTTTCCAGAATTCCCTTCCCTGTATGTTTCCAGTCACGGTGAACAACAAAAAGAATTCTTGCAGGGGGTGAGGCTGGTGCAGACGGAGTAGCAGCCATCCGGGAGCTGACACATGCAGTCTCCCACTGCTGGCTCTCCTCACTGACATGAAGGGGGGGCCGAGCCTGGGTGACTCCACCCTCCCTGGGATCCTCCTTCATGTGTGTGCATTTTGGTCCATGCCAAAGGACCTTGGCTTGTGCCTGACACCCATACCAAGGACAGAGGCAATGTGATGGACCTGGGTGTGTCCATGCATCCTTGTGGGCTCCAGCTTGTTTGCATCTCCCCACTCTGCAGCCATCTTTCCTTCCCTGACTGTCTGTCCTGTGAACTTCAGGCTGCAGCCTCAGACATGAATGTAGCAGCCTCACAGGGGCTACTTAGAGCCAACTCCCACAATTGCATACAGTCAGTCCCTGTAACAAATCTGTCCGACCAGGCTCGGTGGCTTAGTCTGCAATCCCAGCACTTTGAGAGGCCAAGGCATGTGGATTGCCTGAGCCCGCGGGTTCGAGACCCACCTGAGTAATTGGTGAGACCTTATCTCTACAATAAATAAAAAATTAGTTCCAACTACTAGGAAGGCTGAGGCGGAAGGATCGCCGGAGCCCAGCAGGTCAAGGCTGCGGTGGCCGCTCCAGTCTGGGCAACAGAGTGAGACTCCAACTCAAAAAGAAAAAATCTGTCTGTCTGTCCATCCATCCATCCATCGTCCACCTACCCACCTGCCCCCCACCTACATGCCTGTCTCTCTGTCACTGATTGGTTCTCCCTCTCTGACTGAATCCTGATATATCATCCCTCCACGGTGAACAACAAAAGGAATTCTTGCAGGGGGTGAGGCTGGTGCAGACGGAATAGCAGCCATCCTGGAGCTGACATGTGCAGTCTCCCACTGCTGGCTCTCCTCACTTACATGAAGTGGGGGCCGAGCCTGGGTGACTCCACCCTCCCTGGGAGTCTCCTTCATGTGTGTGCATTTTGGTCCCTCCACTTTCCAAACTTTTCCCATTACAGTCTTTACAATACTGGACTGCAACCTCCTGTAATCCCCAATGTTCCTCAAGATCTTCAGCCTTCATGTAGTGTGACATCCTGTTTACTTGTCTGAAGACAGCACTTCATGGAGGCAGGAGCTACATGTGGCTTCTTCTCAGCTGTAGTCCGTGGGCTAACATAGTCCCTAGCCTATAATAGATGCTCAATAAATATTTGATGCATGAAAAACGGAATGAATTTTGTTTATATTGAATCTTTTTTCCCCCTGCTCCATAGGAATTTGTTTGATAGGAACTGGAAAATAGCTCATTTTTAATGCATACACAGTGTGAAAAAGTTGATGTACAGCAAGTTTGGGAAATGTAAGCATTTGCTTCTGGTACCTTTTAGCAAAGTAAAATGATTTGAAAGCATTTTATTGTGCTGGAATCTCATGCACAAGTTATTCCCAGGCGTTTACATTTGGGTAAGTAAACACACACACATACACACAGACTATTTCATCCATTTTGCTCTCTCCATTTTTGTTTTTTTGAGTCGGAGTCTCACTCTGTCACCCAGCCTCCCTGCTGGGCTCCAGCGATCCTTCCGCCTTAGCCTTATAAGTAGCTGGAACTACAGGCGTGCGCTACCACGCCCAGCTAATTTTTCGATTTATTGTAGAGATGAGGTCTCCCCAAGTTGCCCAGGGCTCAGGCAATCCACTCCACTCAGCCTCCCAAAGCGCGGGATTACAGGCTGAGCCACAGAGCCCGGCTTGTTCTCTCCATTTAAGCAGATTATAGAAGAGGGATCTGGGGAGGGAAGTCTACACTCTGATGTCATGGGCCCTGAAGCCTACTGTCTGGCCTCGCTCAGCCTATTTCAGCTCTCAGTGCCCTTCTACAGAATCAGCAGGTAGAACCAGTGGATTTCTGACACGGCGTAAGACTTCCTGGCTCTGCCATCAGAAAGTTTGTGGGTATCCCTTCAGGCTGGCTTCTCTTGCCTGCTGACCTCACAGAATAACATCTCATGACCACCAGCAGAATAACGTAATGTGACAAAAATGCTTTATGCTCTCACAAATCAAAGAGGATATTTAAGGGCAAAGTCTAAATTCATGCCCTTGTGAGTTTTCTTTTTTGTATTGTGGTAAAAGTGTATGCAGCATAAAACTTACCATTTTGATCATTTTTAAGTGTACAGTAGCATTAAGTACCTCCACGTTGCTATGCAATCATCATCATCAACCATCTCCAGAAATTTTTCATCATCCCAAACAAAAACTCTACATTCATTGAACACTAACTCGCCACCTTTCCAGTCCCTGGAAACTACCATTTTACTTTTAGTGTCTATGAATTGGACCACTCTAGGGACCTCATATAAGTGGAATCATGCAGTAGTTGACTTTTTGTGACTGGCTTATTTAACTTAACCTAATGTTTTCAGGTTCAACTATGTTGCAGCATGTGTCAAATTTCCTTCCTTTGTGAGGGTAAATAATGTTTCATTGTGTCCATACACCGCATTTTTTGTTTATTCATTTGTCAGTGGACACTTGAGGGGCTTCCCCCTTTGGGTTTCTGTGAATAATGCTGCTATAAACATGGGTGAACACAGACATCTGTGGAGTCCCTACTTTCAGTCGTCTTGGGTATGTACCCAGAAGTGAGCTTGCTGGATCATAAGGTAATTCTATGTTTAATATTTAAAATTTATTTTATTTTAATTTAATTTTTTAGAGACAGTGTCTTGCTCTGTCACCCAGGCTGGAGTGCAGTGGTGCAATCATAGCTCACTGCAGCTTCAAACTCCTAGGCTCAAGAGATCCTCCTGCCTCAGCCTCTCAAGTAACTGGGGCTACAGGCATGCACCACCATGCCCGGTTAATTAAAAAAAATTTTTTTGGGTACAGACTTGGTCTCTCTATGCCACCCAGGCTGGTCTCTAACTCTTGGTCTCAGGTAATCCTCCCACCTTGGCCTCTCAAAGTGCCGGAATTACAGGTGTGAGTCACCATGCCCAGCTTGTTTAATTTTTTAAGGAATTGCAATACTGTTTTCCACAGTGGCTAGACCATTTTACATCCCCATCAACCATGTATGAGGTTCCAATTTCTTCATATTCTCCTCAACACTTGTTATTTTGTTTTTTGGGTTTTTTTATCATAGCCATCTGGGGATATAAGGTAAATTTTCTTTTTTAATTCTGTGATATTCCTGTTTCCAGAGACACAAGCAATGCTAAGAAGTTAAAGTCAGGTAAATCATCGCTCTCTGGAGCCCAACTGCCCATGAGAGGGGCTACCCTTGTGCCCATTTTGGACTGGTTGTAGTTTCTGATTTTCATTTTTGCTTGAATAATCATCTTAGTCACATGTTCATCTTTTCCTGGATTGTTAGTCATTGTCTGGGCCATGACAGCTGTTCTCACAGTAGATCTTGGATAAAAGATAGCCACTCTATTCTCAGAAAATGCATTTGAAAGTCAAATTCAGTTATATTTATATTTGAGTGGAACTAGTGGTACCAGCCCCTCTATTTTGGTGGCTCGTGTTGGTCTTAATCATCCTGACTAGGGAACATGGTTTGCACAACACATTTTTTTCCTTCATTACATTTCAAATTTAAACGAATATGTTGAATGCCTACTTTGGGCCTAGCACTATGCTAGATGCTGCCATATATATTATCTCCAGGAATTCACTCATTAAAGAATGGTTACTCTCATTTGTGAGAGAAAAGAATGACTCAAAATATGACCACCTACCTCAAAGCCCTTGGGAAGTTTGTTTTATAAATGTGGGCACCAGAATCCACCAGAATCATATTTTTCACAATTGCCCTGATGACTCTTTTTAAAATTAAATTTCATTTTCTTATAGAGACGTGGGGGCCCTGATGACTCTTACATACTCGGAAGCGTAAGAACCATGGCTCAAGTGGTAATGGGGCCTGGACCCAAGCCTTGGTCCCTTACAGATTCTCTTCACCTGATGTGAGACCTTGTTAGCAGCACTTGATGGAAGAAGAGGCTGCTGAGAGAGACTGTCAGAAAGGCAAATGCTCTGTGAAGAAGGGGATACCACTGAGAAGACCCCTGAGCAGCTGCCAGAGAGAAAACCACACAGCAAGGAGGGCTGGAGTCAGAGCCAGGCAACCTCTGGGTGGTGGAAACATTGTAGCTGCTGTTGCAGTCACCAAGTTGCAGGGGAGAGCATTGAAGGGTATAGCTTGGAAGGTCTTGGATGAGAGTTCAAGTATGCAGCCCTGCCACATGAGTCTGGGAGAATGGCTGTCAAAGGATGGTGGTGTCACAGCCAGTACAGGGTCCCCTGCAGAAAGAGCTTATCTTCCATAGGTCATGACTTACCCTTCACGGGTGAATATTTGCAGATTACTTTTCTTTTCTTAATTTAATGCCTCCCTAACATAATGCTCAGGGTACCTGCAGGTGTGAACATGCCCTGCTGCTCAGTCAGGTAGATTTTTCTAGGTTTCTGGGAAGTGTTCAACCCAGATAATCGGGGCAATCCTCTGCCAAGCAACCCACATTCATGCACAAGATAAAGCCTGTGAGAGCTGCATGTGGGGCCGGGCTCGGTGACTCAGCCTGTAATCCCAGCACTTTGGGAGGCCAAGGCGAGTGGATTGCCTGAGCCCGCAGGTTCGAGACCCACCCGGACAACTTGGTGAGACCTCTTCTCTACAATAAATAAAAAATTACCCGGGCATGGTAGCGTGCACCTGTAGTTCCAGCTACTTGGAAAGCTGAGGCAGAGAGATCATCCGAACCCAGCAGGTCAATGCTGGAGTGGCCGTGAGCGTGCCACTGCACTCCAGCCTGGGCAACAGAGTGAGACTCCAACTCAAAAAAAAAGTTGCATATTGTTTCATGATTTCACCTAAAAACTTTGAGTCTTGAATGCCTGATGGCATGGAAGGGAACTGTAACATCAGCCATATTCATTATCAGACAATTGGGATCCAAATGTTTAAAATATTTCTGTGGCTCACATCTGTAATCCCAACACTTTGGGAAGCTAAAGTGGAAGGATCACTAGAGGCTGAGAGTTCAAGACCAGTTTGGGCAACATAGTGAGACCCTGTCTCTGTTTAAAGATAATAAATAAATAAATAAACATATTTTATTGTGGTAAACTATATATAACATTTTTTTTTTTTTGAGTTGGAGTCTCACTCTGTCGCCCAGATTGGAGTGCAGAGGCCACTCCCGGCCACCGCAGTCTCGAACTGCTGGGCTCCGGCAATACTTCTGCCTCAGCCTTCCAAGTAGCTGGAACTACAGGTGCGCGTTACCACGCCCAGCTGATTTTTTGATTTATTGTAGAGGTGAGGTCTCGCCAAGTTGCCCAGGCGGGTCTCGAACCCACAGGTTCAGGCAAGTCACTCACCTCAGCCTCCCAAAGCGCAGGATTACAGGATGAGCCACCGAGCCTGGCTTATATATAATATTTTTAAGGGAACAATTTTTTTTTGAGTTGGAGTCTCACTCTTGTCCAGGCTGGAGTGCAGTGGCATGCTCACAGCCAGCCCAGCGTCGCCCTGCTGGACTCCGATGATTCTTCCACCTCAGCCTTCCAAGTAGCCGGAACTACAGATGCGGGCTACCATGCCTGGCTATTTTTAAAAATTTTATGGTAGAGACGAAGTCTTGCCAAGTTGCCCAGGCTGGTCTCGAACCTGCTGGCTCAGACCATCTACCCATCTCGGCCTCCCAAAGTGTTGGGATTACAGGCTGAGTTACCAAACCCAGCCTAAGTGAACATTTTAATGGCATCAACCATCCATTTCTAGAACTTTTTCATCATCTTAAATTGAAATTCTACACCCATTAAACAAGAATTTTCCATTCCTTCTTCCCCCTAACCACTGGCAACCACCATCCTACTTTTTGTCTCTAGGCGTTTGACTACTTTAGGGATCTTATTTAAGTGAAAACTTATAATGTTTGTCCTTTTGTGTCTGGTTATTTCACTTAGCACAATGTCCTCTAGATTCATCAACGTTGTATCACAATTTCCATCCTTTTTAAGGCTGAACAATATGGCATTGTGTGAATACGCCACTTTTTTCATCTATTTATCCATCAGTGGAAGTCTGGGTTGCTCCTACTTTTTTGTTATTGTGAATGATGTTGCTGTAAACATTGGTGGACAAGTATCTGTTTAAGTTGTGACTTTTAGTTCTTTTAGGTATACACCTAGAAATAAAATTGTATAACATTTTGAGGAAGTGACAGACTGTTTTCCTGAACGCTAATCTTTTTGTTTGAGTTGGAGTCTTACTCTGTTGCCTAGGCTGGAGTACAGTGGCTACCTCAGTGTCAACCTGCTGGGCTCTGGCGATCCTTCCACCTCAGCCTTCCAAGTAGCTGGAACTACAGGCGTGTACACTACCATGCCCGGCTAGTTTTTTATTTATTATAGAGACGAGGTCTTACCAAGTTGCCTGGGCTGATCTGAAACCCACGGGCTCAAGCCATCCACTCGCCTCGGTCTCCCAAAGTGCTGGGATTACAGACTGAGCCACCAAGTCCGGCCCTGAACCCTAATCTTTTAAACTCTGCCATCTCAGAGTCTGAAACAGTAAGGTATGTTCATAGGCGTTGTTAGACTATTGTTAGAAATGACTTAGAGGCCCAGGCCAATTTAGAGAGTGGGACAGTGAGTGTTTTAGAAGTAGACGTAGGTTCAGAACATGGCTCTATTTCACCCCAACTGTCTGATCCTGGGGAAGTCACTTGGCACCTTGACCAGTGTTTTCCTCATCTGTAAAGTAAGCATCTTGCTTTCTTCCCCAGGATCACCAAGGGAACTGATGTGGACAAAAATACACAGAAAGCATTTTGTGTAGTGCCTGGCTGGCATAGCATAAAGGCCCAACAAAGATCAATCCCCTGAATTCTTTGCGTTTCGTGGCCACAAACTCTCCACCTGAACGTCTCTCCTCTCCCCTTACAACCCCCCCGACATCTGTGCTTCTCCTCTCTTCTCTGGAAAACCCAACTGTCTTGGCCTGTCTCCATTCATTCCAGGGATCCTTCTCAGAGATGCCCTTTGGAAAGCAGCTTATTAATGCTCTCAAGCTGAGGAGTTAATAGTCCACCATTTAATACATGGGGCTCCCAGAGGCATTTTGTTTTCACAGGGCTCAAGCTTTCAAACTGAGGATGAATCTTTAATGATGGTGCTTCAGAAACTTGGGACAGGTGTAGTGATAGAGCAGTTGACCTTCACAGTGCCCTTCAGATCCTGCTCTGAGCCCTGCTGCCCCACTGTTTCAGGACAATCAACCTGAAACACTGAATTTGTCCAATTGCTGGACAGAAACTGAGAAGCATCACATGTTTCTGCCTGAACTGCTCAGAGGCGAACCGATATTTCCATGCTTGAAGTGTTCATCTAATAAAATGCTTAAAATATGCTAATTAATGGTAAGTTAGGCTGAAACCTTTCTGCTAAAGAGTGGATTACACCACTAAGTGACCCAGAGAGATCGTTTTCTGAAATGGATACTCCAGACTGGGTGATCTGATATGCTGCCCTTTTGGCCGGAATTTGCTGGGGCAGAAATAAACCGTATTTTCGTATAGTTTGTTGGTATGTGAAGGTGAAGTGAATTAGTTTCAACCAAAAAAAACAGGTTCTCAAAATGAGTTTTTAAAATTGCTTCCTAGTGTGAAAAGTTGTTCAACAGATGTATTTGTATACTAAAATATTGGAATTTCTGGGACATTTTGGTGTATTACAGAGACAAGTAAAATATTAGAAACTGGAATGGTTTCAGAAACACTAGAACATATGGTACTCATCCTAGTGAAATTCACTGCCAACACCGGAACCAAAAACAATTGGAATTTTTGGTGAGGTGAATTTGGAGACACTGCCAAAAAATGGACTCTTCCTGTCTCTGTCCCTGTTGCCTATAGTCTCTGGCCAAATGCTGTACACGGATGAAAAACAAGGTGTCCCAGGAGGTTGCTAAGTAGATGGCACCATGCAGTGGGACAGGTTTGCCCTGCTGAGCAGACATGACAAGGCACATATGGTGTTCATTCCCACAAATGTCAACTCCTCATTTCAAAACCTAAAAATAAAATAAAGTGCATTTTAAACATTTATGCACAGATCAATTGAGAATATAATTCCAAGACTGTACGATGCCATGAAGCTGTTGTCAGTGTGTCCCACATAGCCCCTGACAATCGGCCTTGTTCTAGCTGGCAGTGCAGCTGGAGAACTGACTCGGTCATTGCAGGACACCATGCCTTTCAGCTCACCCCAGTGAAACTCTGCAGAGTGAGTAACTTTCCTTAAGTGACTTGTAAACTTCAGATCCTGCCTGACTCATAGAGTGAGGCCACACAACAACCAGTTTGATCAAGAAAAAAATCTTCAAGAACACTTAGAATTTTATAAAATATGCAGTCTCTTTTCCTTTACCTTTAAGTGACCACTGGATGTATTAATCAAGACAGGCTAAATTATGCTGCAGAACAAGTAGACCCTGGAATCCTTCAACAAAAATATATTTCTCTGCATGCTATTTATCCAACATATATCAGCAGATGTGGGGGAATAATCTGCTCTATGTAGTCACTCAGGAACCCAGGTTATTAGAGTATTTGCTGTCTGTAGTGTGGTCTAGACAAGAGAAGAGCCTGCATAGACAGTTTACACCTATGATTCAAAATGCCATATATCGCCGGGTTCGGTGGCTCAGCCTGTAATCCCAGCACTTTGGGAGGCTGAGGTGAGAGGATTGCTTGAGCCCGCGGGTTCGAGACCCACCTGGGTAACTTGGCGAGACCTCATCTCTACAATAAATCAAAAAAAATTAGCCGGGCATGGCAGCGCGCGCCTGTAATT
>NW_007074469.1:91971-104869 GCF_000164805.1 Carlito syrichta
AGGTCGAGGCTGCGGTGACCGGGAGCAGCCACTGCACTCCAGTCTGGGTGACAGAGTGAGACTCCAACTCAAAAAAAACAAAACAAAATGCCATATATCACTTCTTGCAGTCTATTGGCCAAGACTAGTCACATGGTCCCATTTAATGGCAGGAAGGTTTGACACGTTTCATGTACCTGGAGGAGAGGAGGACTGGACATGAGCACTAGTAATATCAGACTTTAATATTTTATTCATTCATCCTTTCATTCATTCACATGAACTTGTATTAAATGGTTCTAGACTTGTATTGGATCTAGATGCATATAAAATACATTCATTACTCTCAAAATCAGAAGACACCACATCTCTGATTAGGAAAGGTGAGGCTTGAGGCATTGACCACCTGTACTCAAACAATTACATCATTTGGAATATTTCGCTCCTAAAAGAGGAAGCATGATTGCCCAGAGGAGAGCATACCAAACAGTTCCTGACATGCAAATCCAAGAATTACAAATAACCCCTACCATTAAAGGCCTTAACAACCCCCCTCTCACTCTATCTGCCAGAGCCCCATTCCTGTGCCCTGGCAACCAGAGTGGTATGGGGGACGCCACGTTCAGAGAAGTGCTAGAACAGAAGAAGAGGAAGATGTGGAAACAAGAGCACCCTGATTGACGACTTCTAGTGGGCTCTGAGACATGGCTGCATCTGCCATCCTGATGGCTTCTCTGAACACTTCCTTTCATTTTATTGTGCCTGAAATTCAACTGATTTGAGATTAATCTTGGTTATTGAGCAGCTTCTTTCAAAACATGCATATTGCCCAGAAGACTCTGATGCTAATAGCTATTGACTATGGACCGATACAATAAGATATTTTCCCTTTCTAAGACCTAACTGAACTTGGGGAGAGGGGATTTATTGAGGGCCAGAGGATAGCAGGACTAGTGGGTGACCCAGTGAAGGGCTTAGGGCACAACTAATACACTGAGCACCTGGGTAGGGGGGAGGGAGGTAGCACACTAATCCAGAGATGTCCAGGAAGCAGCCCTTACCAGATACTAGATCTACCAGCACCTTGATCTTGGACTTCCCAAGTTGCTTCCTGGTTTGCAGGTGGCACTTACTTTTTGTGTCTTCACAAAACAAAGTTGAGAAGGTGAGCAAGCTCTTGTGTCTCTTCTTATAAGGGCATTAATCTCATTCATGTGCCTAACCTTTTTTTTTTTTTTTTTTTTGAGTTGGAGTCTTACTCTGTCACCCAGACTGGAGTGCAGTGGCACACTCCTGGCCACCACAGCCTCGACCTGCTGGGCTCTGGTGATCCTTTACCTCAGCCTTTCAAGTAGCCAGAACTACAGGTGTGTGCTACCACGCCAGGTAATTTCTGATTTATTGTAGAGACCAGGTCTCACCAAGTTGTCCAGGTGGGTCTTGAACCCGTAGGCTGGAATTACCGACTGAGCCACCAAGCCCGGCCATGTGCCTAATTTTGTTAATGAGATTAATGACCTACTTATCTCCCAAATGCCCCACCTCCTAAGACCATCACATTGGGGGTTAAGATTTCAACATATGAATTTTCAGGGGACACAAACATTCAGTCCATAGTAGGGCTGGAAAGAATTACAGTTGGAATCGAAGGTTTCCTGCTCTTTTCCTGATGCCACCTTCTTTCCAGGCATCAGCTTCCCCCTCAGTCTTGTAGTCTTGGCCTCCTTGTGTCCAGAGAAGACTCAGGGCAGGACTATAAGGACCAGAGTTCTCCGACCTTGTAGTTGAGTCTCAATGGGCCAGCTAAAAAATCTCTCTTCTGAAGTCATTACATTTACTATGGCAAAAGGCTTACTGAGCTCTAAGGAGCATGCTCACAAATGCATCTAGGAAAGCTCCAACTGCTCATGGAAGCCTGCTCAGATAATTAACCTCTTAAAGATAGCCAAGTAGTATTGAGGTGTTACTATAGTAGACAGTTCTGTGAGACATGACCGTAAAACATGTGACTCTTTATTCTCAACTAACTTCTGGGTGTGAAAAATCTGGAGTCTGAGTTAACGAGTATTCAAGTCTTCCACTTTCCTGTGCTTGACAAATACGTATATTTTTTCTACAATAGATTTAGCTGGTTTAAGTCTTTTCTCCATGTTATCTACTGAAATTGCTTCATCATTTCTGAAATACAATGTCTTCATCCTAGGCTCTGAAATAACACAAAGTATTATAAGGAATAGAGGTGACGTTTTTGGTTGCATTTTGCAGATAGAACACCTGGGTTTCCCTGGGTTCCTTCTAGGACTGGATCTGTCACTAGTCAGCTATTAATTATTGATGGAGACATCATTTAACCTGTCTGGATCTCAGACAGTCTGAATCTCAGTCTGAAAAAAAATGAGTGCAATGAGATGCAAGATTTCTGTTTGCTCAGCACTCTAGGAGTCCGTGATCTGTGAACAGTGGGCATGAGAAGACCATTTAGGATGAACGTGAGGTTTTCAGTCTTTTAAATTAGGATATGTGGTGTTCTGGCCAACTTTTTGCTGTCTGGGTGGACATCTGCCTTATTATTTTCCATTTGGCACCTGTTCTGGTGTGCGATCAAATATTCTAGACAGAATAATTTCTCAGAGCAGCAGAAAGCCTGCCCTTGGTTCTCCAGGGCCTTGGAGGCTTATAGACACAGGTGCAAGAAGCAAATAAACCATTTCATGTTGCCCTGGCCTGCTCTTTGGGAGGATTGGATCACCATAATGTGGCCTACTAAAGCATCCGTTTAAGGGCAAAGGAGTCACAAGAAGATGACCTGCTAGCAACAGTACAAAAAAAAGACTCAACAAAAGATTTCTTTCATGAAGATCCAAGAACTTCAGGGTTACAATGAGGATAAGAATTTGGTGCTGCTAACATTTGTACACCTACACTTTAATCCTTTTGCCTTGAAATCTTCCTACTCAAAAATAAAACCTCACATGCTACATAAAAAATTTTTCTTTATTACTTGTTCTCTTTGGTCAGATTCAGTTGTTTTTGTTTTTGTTTTTCTTAAATTCAGTGGTAAGAATGATTCAGGTGTTTTGAGATGCCCAGACTATTCCTCGCTGAATTCCATTTTTAAAAAAGCAATACCTATTATTTGGCACTACACAGATAAAACAACCTATTTCATGAATTATAGAGCACTTCAGCTACTTTCTAAATAAGATGGGCCCAAACTGGACCTTCTTCCAACCTTAGTAAAAATTGAGAGAGGAAATCGTCAAACCAGAAAACCATTTGATCATCCATGCATGTGACTTTGCTTCAACAGCGTTTGACACACACCACAGATAATTATAAGTATATGTACAAATGGATTCTTCAGATTGCAAACATATTTTTCTCTTTTGTTGCTTTTCTTGGATGGATTCAGTGATACATTCCATAAACAAAGCCCTCTGCTAGAACATGTAAGGGGTAGAGATGATTACAAGGCAGCATCTCAGCACTCAAAGGGCAGATGGAGGTGGGACCCAAATACCTACAGAATATTTGTATGTGTCAAGGACCATATCACCAGTTACAAAGGACTTCCATGGGAATCCAGTAGAGGCAGGAGTTGGGATTGAGAAGGACGGGCCATCAGTAGTCAGAGAGAACAGGCTGGGTGCACAAGGTCATGTTAGAGGGAAGAAAGGAAGAGGAGCAATCATTCTCCCTAAACACATCTCATCAGTTTTGAAGGTATGCTTCCATGACCATTATGAAAATTGTGATAGAAAGAAGTTAAGAAGGATGGCCAGGCATGGTGGCTCACACCTATAATCCCAGTGCTTTGGAAAGTCAAGGTGGGAGGATCACTTGTGACCAGGAGTTTGAGACCAAACTGAGCAACATAATGAGACCCCTGTCTCCCCAAAAAATATTTTAAAAATGAGCCATGGTGGTGCACACCTGCAATCCTACTTGGGAGGCTGAGGCAGAAGGATCACTTGAGCTCAGGAGTTCAAGGCTGCAGAGAGCTATGTTCGTACTGTGAATAGCCACTACACTCCAGGTTGGGAAGCATAGAACTTGTTTTTTTAAAAAAGATAATAACAAATACTATAAGAAAGCCAGAGGATGAGACAAGTAGAGAAAGATCTTCAGGAGTTATCTGTTTTTATGATAATTATACCAACTGAAGTACAGGACCCACTCCTATTCTCACCTCACCTTGGGTTGGTTCTTCCTAAAAGTTCCACCTGACTGAGCCTTTCAGGGCAGGGAAGATGGTGCTGAAAATTGAAAAAGGTGAGCAAGGGCCAGGGAGCAGAAAATTCTGGGCATATGCAGTGAGTATTGACTAGCTCGGTTTTGTTGAAATTTCTGGAGTGCAGAGGAGAATAGTGGAAGATAAGACCTGAATGACAAACAGGGATCTGATTTAGAAACCCCAAAATTTCCACTTAAGAATTTTGGACTTTTCTCAGTAGTCAATGAAAGGTTTTGATCAGGGGAATAATGCAATCAGAATAGTGTATGAAGAACAGAAACGCATTGAGTATATTTAATATATTCTATTTACAGGTTAACTACAGAAAGTCTTGAGTCAGCAGGAAAAAGACAAATATTCAAAGCTAAAGGGCTAGCAACTACCATTAGGACCCTTATTGACTGGCTGTTCATTTAGCATTGATCACCTACTCTTTTGAACCATAATTACCATCTTATGCACACCAGATTACTAGATTGCAAACTCTCTGGGGTGGAGTCAGTGCGCAATGAATGGCAAATGCTCAGGACATATATCTTAACAGAAATGCTGATAAGACTTGAAATCATAATGGAAACCACAGAAATGCTGAAGACACTTGAAATCATAATAGAAACCAAGAGGAAAAAAACCAGGTTTGCAAACCTTTGATTAATACTCAATTTTTGCTGGACTTGGTGACTCAGCCTGTAATCCCGCGCTTTGGGAGGCTGAGGCGAGTGGATTGCCTGAGCCCACGAGTTCGAGACCCACCTGGGCAACTTGGCGAGACCTTACCTCTACAATAAATCAAAAAATTAGCCAGACATGGTAGTGTGTGCCTGTAGTTCCAGCTACTTGGAAGGTTGAGGGGGAAGGATCGCCGGAGCCCAGCAGGTCGAGGTTGCGGTGGCCGGGAGCTGCCACTGCACTCCAGTCTGGGCGACAGAGTAAGACTCCAACTCAAAAAAAATACTCAACTTTTAAATGAGTAACCATAGAACAGGGAGTAGAATTTGTGCATGATTTGCATATATTTGTGCAGAATTTGTATTTGAGGCAAAAGCAATATGTGTGAAAAGTCACATCTGTTTATTTTAATACTCATCGTGTTACGAGAATATTTTTAAACCTGCAAAAATACATTTTAAAATATTGTCATGAATAACAACAACAAATATATAAATCTTTTGATAGATTTGCCTCCTTTATTTGCAAGAGTAATTACAACGATTCCTAAATAACCAACATGAGAACTGAAGCCTCTTCTTAATGAGGCCAAAGTCTGCATCCATTAAGAGGGACATTTCTAATAAAATCTGATCTTTCCTCTATGTGCTCATGTAGTCCAAGTGTACAAGACATCGTTCTGCATATCTCCAATCTATGCAGTATAGACTTGGCAATTACTGCAGAACCTAGAAAGGCCAGCTAAAAGATACCCATTAATAAATCAAGGTAAGTCTTTAGTCAACTTACTAAATGAAGACATTGTATATAACATTTTAAGTAAAATAAACAGGCTAAAGTCAACCAGAAACTCTTTTTTTTTGAGTTGGAGTCTCACTCTCACTCAGAATGGAATGCAATGCCATGCTCACAGCCACTGCAGCCTTGACCTGTAGGACTTAGGAGATCCTTCCCCCTCAATCTTCCAAGTAGCTAGAACTACAGATGCACACCACCACATCTGGCTAATTTTTGTGATTTATTGTAGAGATGAGGTCTCACCAAGTTGCCCAGGCTGGTCTTGAACCCCCAGGTTCAGACAATCATCTCACTTCGGCCTCCCAAAGTGCTGGGATTACAGATTAAGCCACCATATCCAGCCTAGGAACTCTTACAAGAGTACAAGGACTGACAATTAAGCTTGTAAACTCTTCCTAGAAAAAGAACTACATACCTCACTGCTGAATATCACTATAATCACCTTCAAAATACTCCCCTTGGGAAGCTATCACTGATGCCAGCACCTAGTCCACCCATCAAAGCAATTTTGGAACTCTTTTTCTGGAATGGCCATCAAAGCTGTTGTTTGTATTACCCTTGATGTCCTGAATGTCATCAAAAATGTCTTCTTTTCAATATTTCCGTTATCTTTAGGAAAAGAAAAAAGTTATCAGGGGCAAGATCAGGTGAGTAGGGAGGGTGTTCCAATACAGTTATTTGTTTACTGGCTAACCCCCCCCCACCCCCACAAACAGTGCTGTGTAAGCTGGTGCACTGCTGTGACTCAAGAGCTCCTTCAGGACCATTTTTGCACACACTTTTCTCATGCTAAGATTTTTAATCAAAACTTTCCTGTTTCTCTAGTGATGTTTATTTGGTCTGCTATGTTTCTCACAGTCAGTTGATGATTTTTGACTCACAATTCGACAAATTTTTGCAATGTTTTCATCAGTTCTGTCCATTACTAGCTGTCCTGACCTCTCTTCATCAGTGGTGCTTTCTCTCCCCTCAGAAAAACGTTTAATCCATTTGTACACTGCCATTTTCTTCATGGCATTATTCCCATAAACTTGGACTAACATGTCCCTGATTTCACTTCCACTCTTGCCAAGTTTAACAAGAAATGTACTGTTTGGTTGTTGCTCTAATTCAAGCTCCAACATTCTCACAATGGTACACAAAAACAGGCAACAATAATGAATGCCACTCAGCAAGACACTGCCACACTTTGGCATGAACACAGCTGTGAGACACTGAAATACCAAATTAGGAAACCTTACCAAGTTGTTTGTATAGTACTGCCAATGTAAGTACACAGTGGCTAACCCAAACTGTTAAAAACATAGAAAAGAAGCTTAAAAAGACAGAACAAAACTTCCAAGAAATGAGCAATTATTTCAAGAGGCCGAACCTAAGATTAATTGGAATCCCCGAGGCAGATAGAGAGACAGAGACCATCCTGGAACAAACATTCCATGAAATTATCCAAGAAAACTTCCCTCATCCCATCAGTGACACGACCATTCAAACACAAGACGTTCCATGTTCAGGGACTGGAAGACTCACAGTCTGACCTGTTCCATCGCCATCTTGCCCAGAAGTCTCATAATTTTTTATTTTAAAGATGTGGGGTACAATTCAGGGTGTCAGAGTCTTTAAAGTGTCTCAAAACAGAGAAACTAGGAAAGGGTGGATGGAGGGTGTTACAGCTTGGATTGGAGGACTTTGAAGTATGTCTTCCAAGGCTAGAAATGGGAAGATTGGGCAAAATTAAGAAATAACAGGCTTGAAGTGGTGAGCATGGGGAGATGAGGGTCTTACCTGAGTCTTGTGAGCAAGCTGTTGGTTTTGGTAAGAAAGCTACTTTAATTTGCTCACAGTACTATCCTCCAGGAGCAAGAACTTTATGGATCAGGTAGTGAAGTGTTGCTCCCATGTTGCCTAACCTAGGGGCAGTCCTCCCTGTTGTACTCCATTCCTCCATTTTTCTCTTTTTTTTTGAATTGAAGTCTCACTCTGTTGCCCAGACTGGAGTGCAGTGGCACATTCACGGCCACCGCAGCCTCGACCTGCTAGGTTCAAACAATCCTTCTGCCTCAGCCTTCCAAGTAGCTGGAACTACATACACATGCCACCAAGCTCAGCTAACTTTTTGATTTATTGTAGAGATGAGGTCTTACCAAGTTGCCCAGGCTGGTCTCGAACCCTTGGGCTCAGGCAATCCACTCACTTCAGCCTCCCAAAATGCTGGGAGTATAGGTATGAGCCACCACGCCTAGTCATTTTTTTTTTAATTGAAATCTCACTCCATTGCCCAGGCTGGAGTACAGTCGCATGCTCATGGCCACCCCAGTGCTGACCTACTGTACTCAGGCGATCCTTCCGCCCCAGCCTTCCAAGTAGCCGGAACCACAGGCATGTGCTACCATGCCCTGCTAATTTTTTCTTTTTTATTGTAGAAATGAGGTCTCATCAAGTTGCTCGGGCTGGTCTCAAACCTGTGGGCTCAGACAATCCACTCACCTCAGCCCCCTAAAGTGCTAAGATTTCAGGCTGAGCCACTGAGCCCAACCAATCATTTTCTCTTCTAACACTGAAAGCCTTAGCACATACATGAAGCTAGGGGAGACGAGTGGTAGTTTCTCGGGTGGCGGGGGCTGCTCCTTTGGGAGGTGAGAGGGATCTGTAGCAGCTGCCAGCTTAGTGGAAGTGCTAGACATTATTAGGGAGGGTGGGCTTTCTCCACAAGCCCAGAGGGTTCAGCAGGGAGTGCAGAGTCCACATATTCAGGGGCAAACATCCACACATCCCTGTCCCATGTTTAGGATCCCAGGCTTCCCCCACCTTTGCTAACATACCTTCCTTTACTGAGCATTTAAACCTCTCTGGAGCTCCATGACTCTATCAATCAGGTCCTCAGCCTACATCTAAGCTGTGTCTGTTCTTCCTCTGCAGGAGATGAAGGTTTCCTTGTAAGCTGTCTCAGAACCCTATGTTAACAGGCCTTCTTCTCTCCTTCTTCTGTCGTGCATCCAAACAGCTTAGTAAGCCAGGCATGGTGGTCCACGCCTGTAATCCCAGCACTCTGGGAGGCCAAGGCAGGAGGATTTCTTGGAGCCCAGGAGTTCGAGACCAGCCTGAGCAACATAGCAAGACCTCATCTCTACACACACACACACACACACACACACACACAAAATCAAAAACTTGGCTAGGTGTGGTGGTGCATGCCTGTAGTTCCATCTATACGGGAGGCTGAAGCAAGAGGATCACCTGAGCCCAGAAGGTTGAGACTGTGGTAAGCCATGATCATGCCACTGCACCCTAGCCTGAGCAACAGAGTGTGAGACCCTGACTCAAAAAAAACAAAAAAAAACAAAACAAAAAAACCCAGCTTAGTGGTATACAGCCCACTCTGCTGTTTCTGTAGGCATTTCCTCATCTGTATTCTTTTTTCCCCACCTGTGTTCTTAAAATGCCTGCATCATGGCACTTGCCACATCACGCCCCTCCACCAGAACATTGTCCTGGTCACTACCTGTAAAGTCTTGAGCCACTTCTTTATGCCAGAGATTCACAGTTCACTGGCTACCAGCCAGGACGGTAGGCCCTACACCTCTGGGAGGCGGTGGGCGGGCCAATTCCCGATCCCCAGCTTTGGGCCTGTTTCCTCAAGCCATCCCTGCCCTGAACTGTGTTACTCAAGGTCCCCCAAGAAGCAGATGCCAAAACAGGATTAACAGTGCTAGAGACATATTAGCGGAAGTGGCTGTGTGAAATAAGGAGGGAGCTGGGGAGAGAAGAAGAGCTGTCAGACTGCAAGGCAGGTCTGACCGCTGGTGAAGGAGGGTGGAGGGTGGCAGGGACTTTAGGAGGAGGGCGGAGGGTGGCCTGGAAGCTGCAGGTTGCTCTGCAGTGCTCAGCGAAACTCAGTGAGGCTTTGACCAAATCCTTGAGCCAAAATTGTCATCAGACTGCCAGGAAGAGTCCGCCTTAGTACCTGCGGCCCTCTGTCGTGAGAAGCAGGGAAGTGGCACAGACACAGTAGTGGATTTCAGAGAGCAGCAGGGGTCCCTTGCTCAGACACACTCCCTGCAGTTGGAAGTCTGAGGGACACCGTCCCAAAGTTGCCACACACACACACACACACATAGACACACACATGCACACCACACATCACACGCACCATGTACATACCCCACACAGAGATAGACACACACACACACCACACATGTACACACCTGCAACAGAGATAAACACACAGACATCACACATACACACAACACAATATACCACACACACATGCATTATACACACACACACCACACGTGCACTCCACACACAGATGTACACATGCATACCACACCATACCAAACACACATACATTGCACATACACCACACACATGTACTCGACATACAAACATGTACAGCACACCATACCACAACATACCACATACACAGACACTATACACAAACCAGGTCAGACAGACATTGTACATACACACATAGCACACCACACACTACGCACACAGACACAGATACCACACACACAACCACATATATACACATGCCACACCACGCACATACACACATAACCACCCACACATAGTCACAGCATACCCCAAGTACACACACCACACACTCCCAGGTACACATCCCACACCACATATACACATTCAAGACTCAATGGATAAATATGTAGGAACGTTTTCTTTTGATTTCTCACTCATTTAAATATCATTTCACCCAAGTAGAGAGCAACATATTGAAGCTTCTATGATAATATACTGTATAATTGCTAAATTCACACTTGAATATGAGTAAATCCCCAAATTTAAAATTCAGTTTGGAAATAAAATGTGCAAGTTATAAAATTAAAACATTAAAATTTTCTTAATGTTCAAGGGTCTCAATGACCTAGTCCCAAAACACCTTGATGGTTTTCTCATGACATTGACTAGTGAAACTATTAGGAAATGCTTTTATCCTTATGTATACATATTGTATTTGTTTTTACTGGCCGTACAATCTTTTTTTTTTGAGTTGGAGTCTCACTCCATCACCCAGACTGGAGTGCGGTGGTTGCTGGCCATCGCAGCCTCAACCTGCTGGGCTCCAGCGATCCTTCTGCCTCAGCCTTCCAAGTAGCCGGAACTACAGGTGAGCACTACCACACCTGGCTAGTTTTTGATTTATTGTAGAGATGAGGTCTCAAACCAAGGCGGGTCGCGAATCCGTGGGCTCAGGCAATCCTCTTGCCTCGGCTTCCCAAAGTGCTGGGATTACAGGCTGACCAACCACACAATCTTAATTGTGATTATTGATGATGTTATTCACTTTTATAACCCTTCACCTTTGCTTTGCTATTTCTTCTATGTAGAGTTGCTTTCCCCCCCTCATTTCCCACAAATCAACATCCCACCAATTATCCAAAATCTTCTGTGATCTCTGAATTGGGAGAGTCACTTCTTACTAAGACTGTGAGAGCCCCTGGAAGAGCAGAAAAGTAGCATCCACTGGGTACCTGAATTGTACCACTGTGAGACACTGTGTTGGCCACTGTCTTAGTCCATTTCTGCTGCTCTAACAAAATACCTGAGACTGGGTCATTTATACAGAACAGAAATTTATTTCTCACAATTTTGGAGACAGGAAGTCCAAGGTCAAGGTACCAGCAGGTTCAGTGTCTGGTGAGGGTTGCTCTCTGCTTCAATTTAGTGCCGCCATTTAAAAAAAAAAATCAGTGTCTCACTGTATTGCCCAGGATAGAGAGCAGTAGCACAGAAAGAGTAACAGTTACCGTAGCCTTGACCTGCTGGGCTCAGGCGATCATTCCACCTCAGCCTTCCAAGTAGCTGGGACTACAGGCATTTGCCACTACATCTGACTAATTTTTTTGATTTATTGTAGAGACAAGGTCTTTCCATGTTGCTTAGGCTAGCCTCAAGCCCCTGGGCTCAGGCAGTCCTCCCGCTTCAGCCTCTCAAAGTGCTGGAATGACAGTTATGAGCCATGGCGCCTGGCGAAGATAGTGTCTTCTTGCTGTGTCTTCAAGCACAAAGGGCACGATGGCACTCTTTTCCCCCTCTTTTTTTTTTTTTGAGTTGGAGTCTCACTCCATCGCCCAGGCTGGAGTGCAGTGGCATGCTCACGGCCACCCCAGCATCAACCTGCTGGGCTCTGGCGATCATCCCGCCTCAGTCTTCCAAGTAGCTGGAACTACAGGGGTGCACTACCATGCCCAGGTAATTTTTGATTTATTGTAGAGATGAGGTCTTCCCAAGTTGCCTGGGCTAGTCTCGAACCCGGGAGTTACGGTAATCCACTCAGCTTCCCAAAATGCTGGGATTACAGGCTGGGCCACTGAGCATAGCCCCTTTCCCCCTCTTTTATAAGAACTCAAATCCATTCATGAAGGTGGAACCCTCACGAATCAATCATTTCCTCAAAAGTCCCACCTTTTAAAACTGTCACGTAAGCCAGGCTTGGTGGCTCAGCCTGTAATCCCGCGCCTTTGGGAGGCTGAGGTGAGTGGACTGCCTGAGCCCGCGGGTTCGAGACCTGCCTGGGCAACTTGGCGAGACCTCATCTCTACAATAAATCAAAAAAATGAGCCGGGCATGGTAGCGTGTGCCTGTAGTTCCAGTTACTTGGAAGGCTGAGACGGAAGGATTGCCGGAGCCCAGCAGGTCGAGGTTGTGGTGGCCGGGAGCGTGCCACTGCACTCCAGTCTGGGCAGTGAGACTCCAACTCAAAAATAAATAAATAAAATAAAATTGTCATGTTGTGGATTAGGGTCCAAAATATGTGTTTTGGAGGAACACTGTAGCAATCACTTTCACCTATCCTCCCATGTAATCCTCACATCAACCTAGCACAGCCAATGCTATTGTCCTTATGTATATATATTATATTAGTTTTATTTCATGTGGCATAACAAATTACCACAAACTTAGTTGCTTGAAAAAATACACACTTATGATCTCTGTTTCTGTGGGGCAAGTGTCTGGGTGCAGCCTAGTTGGGTCCTAAGCAAAGCTGCAATCAGGGTTGTGACCAGGGTTGAGTTCTCATCTGAAGGTTACGACAGGGAAGGGTCTGGTTCCAAACTCACTTGGGTTGTGGAAAGAATGTGTTTCCTTGGAGATGTAGAACTCATGGTAGCTGATTGTTTCAAACCTCTCAAGGAGAACAAAACTCTAGATCAAGTCTGCTGACAAGACAAACTTTTTTTTTTTTTTTTTTTTTTTTTTTTT
>NW_007074469.1:104889-108889 GCF_000164805.1 Carlito syrichta
TTTTTTTTTTGAGTTGGAGTCTCACTCTGTCACTCAGACTGGAGTGCAGTGGCCGCTCCCGGCCACTGCAACCTCGACCTGCTGGGCTCCACGCCTGGCTAATTTTTTTATTTATTGTAGAGTTGAGGTCTCACCAAGCTGCCCAGGTGGGTCTCGAGCCCGCGGGCTCAGGCAATCCACTTACCTCAGCCTCCCAAGGCGCGGGATTACAGGCTGAGCCACCGAGCCTGGCTAAGACCAACTTTTATACAACATAATTAGGAGTGACATCCCATCACCTTGATCATATCCTGTTGGTTAGGAGCAAGTTACAGAGATCACAGGACCACCTTAAAGTCTATGCCACACATATATGGAAGCTTAAAATCAGTCAGATACCCAATTCTTTCATTGCAGTTAAATGCCATGAATGGATGGAGATACTGTGAAGCTAAGGTAGCATCGACTTCAGCATCTTTATTTGCATGTCCTCTTCCAAGGCCTTAGGAAGGGACTATAATACTGAGTGATCTATCACAGAAACAAAGAACTGAGTACCACATGTTATCACTCATAAGCGGACCTTGGACAATTATCATGATCTATAAGAAAGGGATTGGTAGTGGTGGGAAACTGCCAGGGAACAGGAAGCCCACCTCATCAACAAGGGTCCTGCATAATGAACATTTGCATACCTAACCCTGAATTGTAACCCACGTCTTCAAGATAAAAATAAAATTTTTTTAAAAGAAAGGGACCATGGGCAGATTCAAGTTTTGTCGACCCTGAGGCTGTACTTAAATGCAAAATAATGAATACAAAATTGTTAGGGCCTCTCCCAGGGCCTGCAGGTGAGAGGTCCTGAGGCTTGGATTTCTTAGCTTCATGGGAAGTCTGCCTTCTGTTGACCTGTCTTTATCACTATTAGACTTTAACTGGGGCTATCCTTTAGTCTGTTACAGGGTCTGGGAAATAGCAGTCATTCAAAAATATTGCACATCTGTAAATCAACCAAAGTGCTCTCTGAGCATGGCCTCGTGTCCCCCAGTTTGCTTACTCACCACCCCCTGACATGGGAGATCCTAGCGCTTTAACCTCTGCTTTACCCACTCCCTCAGCCCTCTCCTTTCCTCACCGCCTCTCAAGCCAGCTAAACGTTCCAGTATCAACTCCCTAGTTCATTTTTTCTTTGTGTTGTGTCTATCTGGCAAAACTCCAATCATAGATGAGATAAGAAATGTTATATATATACTTCTTGTACATATGTATGTGTGTGTGTGTGTGTGTGTGTGTGTGTGTGTGTGTGTGTGTGTGTGTGTGTGTAATATATGAGGGAGACCAAAAAAATCTCCAGAATTTTTTTTCGGAGAGCATTCTCCTCATAGTATAGGCTTCCCCTGCTAGATAAGTGTAGGAACCCACCGGCATCAGTGTACCAACTAGCATTGTTGTGAGAGGCTGCATTCAGCTTCAGTAAAATTTTTTTGGAGATTTTTTTCAGTGTGTTTGCCCATTTCATAATGCGTGATTTATGAATGTACCTGCCCACACCAAAACGAGTGTTCAGCAGTTTTTGACCAAAAATAGCACGATCCCATGCCCCATCCTCCCTGTTCACCAGATCTCACTCTAGCGACTTTGTTTCATTTCCCTGGATGAAAAAAGTCCTCCAAGGGAAATGTTTTGCCGACATGGAAGAAGTGAAACAAAAAACGACAGAAGCACTAAGAGACATCAATGTTGACAAGATTGAGCAGTGGAAAATCATCTCCATAGGTGTATGGCATCAATTGGTGAGTACTTTGAAGGTGACTGAAGTTTAAACATGTAAGAATACACACACAATTTTCTATAAATAAATTCAGTTTTTGGGTCCCCCCTCATATACTTTCTCTCTGCTCTAGAATTCCACACTAGAGTGTGTGGGTCCTACCAGGTCAGGTGGTCATCAAGCTCCCCATGAACCCAGCACCACCTTGTGCTTCTTTAGGTCTCTCTGATCACCTTGCTCTTTCACTCTCCAGATGAACGTGTCGAGCATTACCTCTCCTCGGCCTCAGCTGCCCGGCTCTCCTCCTCCCTTTTCAGCAGATGACTGAGCATCCCACTTTATAGAGAAAATAGAAGCTACCAGATGGATATGCCTTATCTTCCTCCTACTGTGTCTGAGAGCCCACTACAACCTTCACCATTTTAGTCTTTCTGTAGAGAGCAACCTCCTCCTCCAAGTCAGGGTTCCACCCTCCACCTGTGCTCTGGCTGCCTCCTGGCCCCCATTCCTGCGGCCTTCTCAGACATCTCACACTGTGAATTTCCCTGCTTTTTTTGCCTTGAAAAGGATTTTTTTTTAAGGGAGGCTAATCTTTATCTTTTATATCCAAAGGGATAATCTTATCTTTTATGTTCAACTCCGCCCTCTCAAAGAGCCTTCTCATCAGTTTAAAAATCTCTGGACACTAAACCAATCCAAGTTGAGAGAAAGAAAGGGAAAATGACTGCAAGTTGCCTGTCCACACTGCTCACCCCCCACGCAGCTGCTGCCTTCTTTCCATCTCTGTGCAGCCAAATTCCTCAAAACGCTTGATTATACTTGCTGTCTTCATTGTCTTACTTTGTATTTACTCTTCAACTACTCCACTTCCGTGAATCCCTTGGGACAGCTTTGTTTAGGTTCCCTGTGATCACTAAAGTCCAGAAACGTTTTTCAGTTTTCATTGTACTCGCTCGCTCTCAGCATCACCTGATACTGCTAGCCTAACCACTCCCTCCTTGAAATACTGACCTTCCTTGTCTTCTGTGGAAGATACCATGGGGCTGGCTCATTCAATATTCATTCCACTCCCTCTTGGCGGAGGGGAGAAAGCTAGAAACAACATTTTCCATATTCCTTCACCACTGTTTCCAGATGAGATTTCAGTTTCACCCATCAGACGCCATCTCTAGTACCGTCATTTGAAACTGAGATGATGGGCAGGAGACAGGGCTGGAGGCGTCCT
This sequence comes from Carlito syrichta, assembly GCF_000164805.1. NCBI lineage: Eukaryota > Metazoa > Chordata > Mammalia > Primates > Tarsiidae > Carlito > Carlito syrichta. The sequence goes on from NW_007074469.1 coordinate 107,865, forward strand.
TTTGCTGGTGTGCATTGCAGAGGGGGCAGGAGGGTTGGGGCGTCCAGATTGACAACTCCCTGATTATGGCAGAGGCAGTGGCTTCTTTGAGAGTTATTCCTGGAAGCTCAGCCTAGCCTCTGTGCCCTTCCAATTCCTAACAATTCCGTACGTTGCTGATGACTTTAACTCATGTATTTTATTTAAATTCGCAAGGCTGGGTATGATGGCTCATGCCTGTAATATCAATACTTTGGGAGGCCAAGGCAGGAGGAATTCTTGAGCCCAGGAATTCAAGACTAGCCTTGGCAACATAGCAAGATCTGTCTCTGCAAAACAACCAAAAGACTAGCCTGTCATGGTAGCACACACCTGTAGTCCCAGCCACTCAGAAGGCTGAGATGGAAGGGTCACCTGAGCCCAGGAGGTGGAGGCTATGGTGAGCCACTGATCATGCCACTGCACTCCAGCCTGGTGAATAAGACCCCAACTCTAAAAAATAAAAATAAATTAGCTAGAGTGGATTCCGCTGTCTAAGACTAAGAGCACTGATCAAAGCAGTGACCATAACACAGTATTATCCTCCTTCTTCTCCTTTTCCCTGGTGGCTTTTCATCAGACCATGAAATGGAGCTATCCCAATCCCAGTCTCCTTCCTCATTGTTCCTTCCTTCTCCCTTGGCACTCTTTCTTTCTTGCCATAAAAGCAAAAGGATTTCATTGTAAAATATAACACCTACCAAAAGGTGTATGTAACCCTTGTATATAAAGAATAACACAAGCCAGGCGCAGTGGTTCAAGCCTGTAATCCCAGCACTTTGGGAGGCCAAAATGAGAGGATTGCCTGAGCCCAAGGGTTCGAGACCAGCCTGGGCAACTCAGTGAGACCTCATCTCTACAATACATCAAAAAATTAGCCAGGCGTGGTGGTACATGCCTGTAGTTTCAGTTACTTGGAAGGTTGAGGTGGAAGGATCGTCTGAGCCCAGCAGGTCGAGGCTGCAGTGGCCGTGAGTGTGCCATTGCACTCCAGCCTGAGTGACAGA
>NW_007074469.1:108909-124820 GCF_000164805.1 Carlito syrichta
AAAAAAAGCACAAACCCAAGCACCCACCTTCCAGCACGCTTATCCATATCCCTGGCTGCAGTGAGCGCCCGTATGAAAAGATGCCCAGAAGATTTGTCCAGTCAAACTTCCTTTCTGAATATAATCAACGTGTTCATTTTCTACGGACACCCTGACAAATTACCTCAACTTTAGTGACTTGAAACAATATCCATTTATTATCACAATTCTGTAGGTTTAAAGTGTGGGTACAGTGTGGCTTAGCCAGGTCCTCTGCTTAGGGTCTCACAAAGTTGAAATCAAGGTGTCAGCAGGGTAGTATTCCATCCAGAGGCCCTGGGGCAAAAGCACTTTCAAGGTCGTTTAGGTTGTTGGTAGGATTCAGTTCCTTGTGGTGTAGGACTGAGGTCCCGTTTTTCTTTCTTGTTGTCAACTGGAGCTCTCTCAGTTCCTTAAGGCCTGTATGTCTTGTCACCTTGCCCTTCCTTCAAACCAGCAATGATGCATTGAGTCTCTCTGGCTTCTCCTGCGACCTTCTTTTCTTCTGTTTGCAGTTAGAGAAAGATATCTGCTTTTCTATTTTCTCACCTTTTAAAATTATTGGAGGGATGCTTTTATTGAGATAAAATTCATATTACATAAAACTCACCATTTTAAAGCATATAACCCAGTGGTTTTTAGTGCAGTCACAATGTTGTGCAACTATCACCAGTATCTAATTCCAGAACATTTCCATCACTCCAAAAGGGAACCAGTTACCTATTAGCAGTCATGTTCTTCCCTCTCCTTGGAAATCACTAATCTGTTTCTGTCTCTACGGATTTGCCTGTTTGGGGCACTTCCTATCAATGGAATTACATAACATGAAGTCTTTTTTGCCTGGCTTCTTTCACTCAGAATGTTGTTTTCAAGGTTCATCCATGTGGCAGTATGTATCTGCATTTAATTCCTTTTTATGGCTGAATAATATTCCATTTTATGGATGTATTTTATATTTCATTCGTTCATTCATCAGTTGATGGATCTTTGGGTCATTGTGCAAAATGCTACCACGAGCATTCATGTACAGATGTTTTTTTGTATGAACAGATTTTTTTATGTTGTCAATTCTTTTGAGTGTATGTTTAGAAGTGAAATTTCTGGGTGATATGGTAACTCCGTATTTAATTTTTTGAGGACCAGCCAAACTGTTTTCCACAGCATTTGCATCATTCTACATCCTTACCAGCAATATATGAGGGTTCCAATTTCCCCACATCCTCACCAGCATTTGTTATTTTCCTTTTACAATAAAAAGTCATGGTCATTCTAGTGACATCTCATTGTGGTAATGAAGTGGTATCTCATTGTGGTTTTAATTTGCATTTTCCCCAATGACTAGCAGCATGAACATCTTTTGATGTGCTTCTGATCAACTGTCTTTCCTCTTTGGACAAGTGTCTATTCAAATCCTTTGTCCCATTTTTTTTTGTTTGTTTGGTTTTGTTTTTGTTTTTTGAGTTGGAGTTTCACTCTGTTGCCCAGACTGGATTGCAGTGGCCGCTTCCGGTCACCGCAGCCCCGACCTGCTGGGCTCTGGCGATCCTTCCGCCTCAGCCTTCCGTGTAGCCGGAATTACAGGTGCGCGCTACCACGCCCGGCTAATTTTTTAAAATTTTATTGTAGAGATGAGGTCTCGCCTGCCCAGGTGGGTCTCGAACCCGCGGGCTCAGGCAATCCACTCACCTCAGCCTCCCAAAGGCACAGGATTACAGGCTGAGCCACCGAGCCCGGCTCTTTGCCCCATTTTTAATTGAGTTTCTGTCTTTTTATTGCTGAGTTGTAAGCATTCTCTATATATTCAAGATACTAGACCTTTGTCAGATATATGATTTACAAATATTTCCTCTCACTTTGTGGATTGTCCTTCACTTTTGTGATGGAGTCCTAAATGCACAAAAGTTTTTAGTTTGATGAAGACCATTTAATCTATTTTTCCTTTGGCTGGTTGCTTTTGTTTTGGGTGTCAGATTTAAGAAAAGTCCTTTGCTTTTCTTCTTCCTTTTTAAAAATTTCTTTTTGCCTTTTTTAAAAAAATTAGGGTCTCAGTTTGTTGCCCATGCTGGAGTGTGCAGTGGCATGATCACAGTTCACTGCAGCCTCTGCCTCCTGGGCACAGGTGAACCTTCTGCCTCAGCCTCCTGAGTAACTAGAACTAGAGGCACATACCACCATGCCCAAATTATGATTTGTTTGTTTGTTTGTTTGTTTGCTTGTTTAGTAGAGACAAGGTCTCACTATGTTGCCTAGGCTGGTCTTGAACTTCTGGGCTCAAGCAATTTTCCTGCCTCAGCTTCCCAAAGTGTTGAGATTACAGATGTGAGCCACCACACCTGGCCAGTTCTTTGCTTTTAAAGGCTCATCTGTTATATAATAGTTATATATAATATACTTAATAATAATTATTATTGTTAGTCATAATTCCTTAATAATTCCTTAAATATCCAGGAATATCCCTTTAGACTGCTAACCTTAATCACATCTGCAAAGTCCCTTTTGCCATGTAAGGTAATATATTCACAGGACCCAGAGATTAGGACATCTTTGGGGGACATTTTGCCTACTACAAACAACTTATTCTTTGACACCTTCTTTGAGGCGTCTCAAGCTCTTCTGATTCAATATATCTGCGATATGTCCTCTTCTGGTGTAATTATCCTACTGGAGAAGAACATCTATGTATTTCAAAAGCCAAACATTTCAAAGTCATCCTTGACATTTTTTCCCTCACTTTCCACATCCTATTCATTGCCAAGTCCTCTGATTTTTATCTCCTAAATTTCACATCTAACTGCTCACTTTCTTTCACTTCCACTAATCTTTTCCACATCTTACGAGTATTTTTGACTTTCAATAATTAACAGATATTGCTGTAACTAACACATATTTCTAAGGCCTTCAGAAGAGTCCCTGATACATAGTTAGTTTCTAGTAAGTGTTAGTTATTGTGTTGCTATTGTTGCCAGTGTCTGGATAGAGACACTATTCCCTACTGATGACTACAAGACCCTGTCTGGGTTAGCCTCTCATTATCTCTTGGGTTTCACCCAGCATTGGTCCCCTTATTCTGTATTCCATCTAGGCTCATCTTTTTCCAGGCCCTTGTATATCCAATGACCTTGGCTTGGACCCTCCTTCTCTTTCATCTTCTTCACCAGTATCCAATTCCAGAATGCTGTACATGAATGCTTATGGCAGCATTATTCACAATAGCCCAAAGTATAAGTATCCCAAATATCCAACAACTGATGAATGGATGAACAAAATATAAAATACACCCATAAAATAGAATATTATTCAGTCATAAGAAGGAATTAGCCGGGCTCGGTGGCTCAGCCTGTAATCCCGCGCTTTGGGAGGCTGAGGTGAGTGGATTGCCTGAGCCCATGGGTTCAAGAGCCGCCTGGGCAGGCGAGACCTCATCTCTATAATAAATCAAAAAATTAGCCGGGCGTGGTAGCGCACACCTGTAGTTCCAGCTACTCGGAAGGCTGAGGCGGAAGGATCGCCGGAGCCCAGCAGGTCAAGGCTGCGGTGGCCGGGAGCGGCCACCGCACTCCTGTCTGGGCAACCGAGTAAGACTCCAACTCAAAAAAAAAAGAAGGAATTAAATACAGATACATGCTGCCACATGGATGGACCTTGAAAACATCATGCTGAGTGAAAGAAGTCAGGCATAAAAGACCTGAGGTTATGTAATTCCATTGATAGGAAATGCCCCAAACAGGCAAATCCATAGAGACAGAAAGCTTTCGGCACTCTTCAATTCTCAGTGTGAGTGCCACTTCCTCAGAGAAATCCTCTCTGGCCTCCCTGACTAGGTCAACTAATTTAGGCTTTCATCACATGGTGTAGGACTCCTTGTCGCAGCTACAATTTTACTTTTGTTTGTGTAATAATTTGAGTTTGCCCTTCTTCTCTAGACTGGAAACTCATCAAATATCTCTGGCATCTAGCACAGTGACTGGCATTTAACTAGCTGCACAGTAAATACTTGTTGACAAAATGTAAATTCTGGTAGAATCCAAAAACATCAGGATGATAGAGCAGTCATCCAATCTACCCCTTTCTCATGGAAATAAATGAAGACCACTCAAGTGAGAATGAGCAGAGGCTATTTCATTAGAGTTGGGGGGGGGCCACTTGCCACCAACACTTGTGTTTTGGCAGACTCTTGGCAGGCAGTGTAGTAGTAAAAAAGGGAAGGCTTTTCTAGTAGAAAAGGGAAGACTTCAGGTGTGCCCTGATTGCAGGCTGTCACCATGGGGAAGCTGTACGTGGCTGAGTAGAAGTGGGATAGCATCAATGATTGGTTAGAGGTATATACTTGCCTTTCCACTGTCGGGCTTATGTTGGAGGTGGTAGCACAAATTAGATAAACTGTCAGTTATTAATCAAGTCCTGGATGTTTGGGGACAATTGTTACAGAGGTTATTGTTTGGCTTCCTGGATTGTTTGCTAGAGATAGTGGTATGACTTCCTATTAAGTCTGAATCATAGACAGTATGTTGACTTCCTGGCTACTTTAGATAATGAGTTGGTTTCCTGGGCTGTTTGCTGCAGATTATTTATATATAAAAACAGGGTTCTGTTTTTTATATATGGTCTGGCTGTTGTCTATTTGTCTATTTGGTCTTTTGTATACAGGAAAGGAGATGCAGGAGTGTTAAGAGACTTGTCAAAGTCCACACAGCTTGTTAAAGCTTAGTCTGGGACTTCTGTCTAGTAATGTACACCTCACCCTGCCATTCTTTCCCACTCATCTGTGCCTGAGATGCAAATGACAAAGCTCTGTCCTGTAATCTATGAACCATGACAGTCTTTTACAGTCCTCTTAAGACTGAGAGGGGACTACACAATAAGGACTTTTGAGTTGAGGTTGATCGTATGGTCCTACTGTTTGAAGAGCTCCACATTTTCTCTTGACAAGTGAATTCGCTTTCACTTTCCCCTGGTGTGGTGTGGACCAACTCATTCAAGTGCATAATTTTCCTTTGACATGTAAGACTAGAGCTGGCTGAAGCACAGGCAGGGCAATTACCCGACTTTGGAAGGTAATTTTGTTAGACATGAGAACAGAGAACTATAATTTGTGGACCTACAAAGGATCGTTTTCAGCTTCAGGGAATTTCTCAAGGAAGCTCTTGTGTGGAATTAGGTTGACCAAAAGATGAGTATATTGAAAATCGAGTCCCTGCAATTATCATCAGAATACAAGTGGTTCCTCGGGAGTCCCTGTGGAATGGTTCTCCTATGTAAGCCACATCTCTAAATGCACCCTTGTGCTGTGTTATGAAGCTCAGAGAGGAGTAGTGAAGCCACTCAGGGACCCTCAAGTGTGTGCCCAGGACACAGTCAGGTCCCTGGTGGCAACATTGTCCTGGTCTGGCTTGCGCTAAGGCCCAGTGGAGATAGAACATCCCAGAACTATCAATGTTCTTATTTTAAAACAAATATTCTTTTCAATTTTGTTTTAAATTATTTATTATATATAAGAAATATAAACACATAACATATAAATATAAAATTTAAAAATAAATATTTTAAAGAGAAAGCATCAGCTAATCTATTAATATATTTAAATGAATCATGCTTTGGAAAAGAAGTTTTCTAGTATAAAGAAGTTAGTAATAAGAGGGATTAATCTGTAGCAGTTTTGGGGGTAACAAAGAGAACAAAGGATAAAATAAACCAAATTCTACTTTGCATGATAATGGACCAGATGCTTGGACAGGTTGGGATAGACACAGTTTTTAAAAACCATTTATCATGGAAAATTGTCAAACATGCACATTCTTCAGAATACTTTATAGCAAATCCCAGAAATGATGTCTTTTTGCCTATAAATTGTATATTTTTAGCAGATGAATATTTTTGAAACATAACAAAAATATCATTGTCACACTAAAAATAATCAACAATAATTGCTTAATATCATCTAAACCTCAGGCTGTTATGCTATACTATACAAATTGTCTTAAAGCTGTTTTATTAGGGTCGGTTTGCTTGAATCATGCACCAAACAAGAGCCACATAATATGTTTAGTTGATGTGTATCAGTAAACCCTTTGGAGTCAAGGAAAATATTTTCTTATATTAAGTTGACGTCTAGGATGGAAACTCAACTATCTGTAAGTGTCAGGCAGTAATCTGAGAGAAGTGGATTTAGAAAAAGAGTCTTTAATTATAGGCATACTTTGCATATTAAACATCTAGGAATATACTTCGCTTCCAAAGAAATATGAACTCCCCACTTCATCTCCCTGCCTTGTTTGGGAAGTCTTGTTCTATTTTTTTGATTCAATGGGAGATGAGAGTACAAAGAATGATCTCATTTTCTTGATAACCCTGTGAATAATTAAGAAACAAGAAGATGATAATTGGTAATTGAGCTTTTCCTCATGCTGAGGAAACCAAGAGGTGTTTGGCCCATCCATACTGTCAGGGAGAGCCGAGGTGCTCAGAGTCTTGAAAGTATCTGCTCATTTCCTTTCTACAGCCACAGCTGTCAGAAATGCTGGCCACAAGAGCCCAGGCCTTTCCAGTCTTTCAGAGAAGCTGACAATTCAGATAAGGGGAAATCTCCTAAATTTAAACTCTGACAACCAATTAAAATGAAAAAGCAATACAGATATGCCCATCTTTCGGCAACATTTTCAGCCAGAGATTTCTTGTGCCTGTTCCAGGAAAGTGAATTTTTCCAGACTACATTTTTATAGGAGAGCAAAATTATATCTTTTCCTCACTCAATGCAAGGTTCACGACTGAGACTCCTATAACAAAAAACAGATTAACAAAAGAAAAACATAACAAATGTTTTCGTGTAAGTTTTATGCAACACAGAAGCCTTCAGCAATGGGAGACCTAAAGACCCAGGAAAAACTATGTTCTTAGGGATAATCATGATGAGGTATGATTAGAGAACAAAAGGGCACAACCTAACAGCGATAAACTTGGGAGCTTAGCAGGGCCTGTTTGTTCAGACTCTTCTTGCCTCTGGACTAGGCCTCCCTCTGGAATGAGGGTCTATGACCTACTGTCAGGGGAGGTAGATCATAGAATTTTTTTATAGCTCACTTCAGGGGAGAAGTTTGGGAGAAGGCCAGAGAGTGACCTTCCTACTTTTGTGGTTTTGTCAGTTTCCTTCATCTTAAAATACCCAGTATAACAAGGTGCCATATTTTGGGGTATCGTGTTCTGAGCTCCTGCATCCCCGCATGGACCACAGGACCATTCTCATCAGCCTACTCTGGCTGCATAATCAGGCTCAGTATAAGATGTTTTCCTGCTATTAAAAAGCATAGGAGGCTGTTGTTTTAGACTAAGCTCCTGCACTAGCCCCAACAGACCAGTCTAAAAATCAAAATGGAGTTACCCAGGCTTACCAAATCAAAGTTGGATTGTCATCTGGCCTCACAAGAAATCAGGAGCGAGAGAAAACAGCTTAAGTTTCCAAACAGTTTCAATCTTCAGTTGGCATGATGATGAAGTTCACTCTGCTTTAATCTTCACAACAAAGAGGAACCAGAAGTAACCTGATATTAACCGGTTATCTTCCTATTGTTCTGTCTTTCTGTCTCCGCCTTACAGGGAAAGCAACTTTGAAATGGCCAATATGTGTTTAGCACTTTGTTTTTGCTTTCTTCAGTTCTTTTTCCATCTATAAAGCCAAGCTTCTCTGCTGGATTCATTAGTATTCTTATTCAATTTTATGGGATGAAGTGCTGCCGAATTCTAAAAATCACAAATAAAGTCAATTAAGATCTTTAAAATGAATGTGTTGTAATTTTGTCTGGCCGGGCTCAGTGGCTCAGCCTGTAATCCCAGCACTTTGGGAGGTCAAGACGAGTGGATTGCCTGAGCCTGTGCGTTTGAGACTCACCTGGGCAACTTGGCGAGACCTCATCTCTACAATAATTCAAAAATTAACCAGGCGTGGTAGTGTGTGCCTGTAGTTCCAGCTACTTGGAAGGTTGAGGCGAAAGGATCACCAGAGCCCAGCAGGTGGAGGCTGCGGTGGCTGGGAGCGTGCCACTGCACTCCAGTCTGGGTGACAGAGTGAGACTCCAACTCAAAAAAAAAACTTTTGTCTTTTGACACTGTTGAGTTCCAGTGTGTTTCCAGTCTTTTTCAGTCCTCCCTAGAACAGTTCAGTTGCTTGAGATTACTATTACATTCTGAGAAGGAAAAAAAAAAATCCAACAAAAACAATGTATTTCTCCTTATACTCTCACAATACTGTTCCCAGAGAAGGTTCACACACTTGTTTCTTGAGGAGACCAGTGTGGGATCCAAGGGAAAACTTCCCCTTTATCCTTGAAGGTTTACTGAAAAGTCAACTGACAAAGGATAGATTAATAGGAGAAAAAGCATACAGATTTGTTAATGTGCATGAGAGTCTTACAAAAATCTCAAAGAAATGGCCAGCTGGTTGATGCTTTTACACCGTCTTGAGGTTTCAGAAAGAACAGGGGTTTGGATCATGGCAAAACAGCTTATGGGAAGTGAGAGAAGAGGAGACCTGGCTAGCAAGGGTATCTGGTTATGTAGATGAAATTGCACAGGTTGAAGCCCTCAGTGAGAACAGATGTTGATTGTTTCTTTCAGACCTTAAATGTGCAAACTTTCAGACAAGGATGGCCCTCAGAGAAAGCCTGGCTGCATCAATGCAGATTCTCCCTATAGATGCAATCTTCCCCACAAAAGACAGATTTTCAGTTATTCTTGTATTTTCAGCCCTTCGAAATGGCCATCTCAAAATATATCAAGGACATGCATTTGGGAGTGAAATATTTTGTCACCAGATAATTGTCTCCAAGCTGCGCCCTGCTGTGGTCTTACTCCATGCTCCCACGGTTGGCAGAGGAACCAGACTTCCCAGGCTGGGCCTGCAGACTGCACCTCTCTCCAGAAGAACAATTTATTTTCTCTCCTCTGCTTTATTCTTTCTCAAGTCCTTTCCCTTTGAGAAAATAAATTATTCAAACTTAAAGCTGTTGGAATCTTAAGTTATTCTGAGCCTTGAGAGCAATGTGTCTGTGGTCCTGAGTCATGCAGTATGGAGCTGCAACTTCAGTCTTTTTTTTCTATAAATAATAAGATCTCTTCAGATTACTGCTCCTCCTCACAAAGTAATAAAGTAATCTTTGGAATGTAGTGCAAACTAAAAATAAAATCTTAAGTAGCTCACCGATTGAATGGAACCCCTCTTGGCCAAGGAGACCTCAGAAAAACCTTAAAAACTGAGTGCCTGGCCATGCCAGGAAGGGAGGTCAGACACACCTTGCTCCCTCCCTTTTTTTTTCTTTTTTTTTGCTGTTGGCCACGTCTATATCTTTGTGCATTTGGAGAGAGAGAGAGAGAGAGTTTGTTTTTGTTTTATTTTAGAGTTGAGAAGTACAAGTTGTAGGGTACTTACTACATAAGTAAGTTGCATGCAGGTAAAGTTTGGGGTTCTAGCTGGCCCTCTCTCCCCCGATAGTGGACCTGGTACCCAGTGTGCTGCCATGTGCCCCTTTTCTTCCCTTCTTTACTCCCCTAGCAGTGTCCAGCATCTGCTGATACCACCCTGTGCTCATGTGACCAGTGATCAGGGTCCACTTATGAGTGAGAAACTGCAGTATTTGGTTCTTTGTTTCTGTGATAGTTCACTTAGTATGATGGTCTTCTGCTGCAGCCATGTTGCTGTGAAAGCCATGGTTTTGTTATTTTTGTTTTTTTGGTGTTTTTTATTTTTGAGTAGGAGTCTTACTCCGTCGTCCAGACTGGAGTGCAGTGGCACGCTCCCGGCCACCGCAGCCTCAACCTGCTGGGCTCCAGCAATCCTTCTGCCTCACCCTTCCAAGTGGCCGGAACGACAGGCGTGCACTACCACGCCCAGCTAATTTTTGATTTATTGCAGAGACAAGGTCTCGTCAAGTTGCCTGGGCTTGTCTCGAACCCGCGGGTTCAGGCAATCCACTTGCCTGAGCCCACCAAAGTGCTGGGATTACAGGCTGAGTCACCAAACCCAGCCCATATTTTCTTTATTTTGCCCATTTTCTAAGATGCCCTCTCCCTTTTTAAGTGTAGGCACAACGATGGACCAACATTAATGTTAAAACAGAGATGGACCAACATTAATGTTAAAACAGCAGACTGTGACAACAAGATACCAATTATAAGCAAGACCTAAGGCCATGCAAGGAAAGAGTTAAGTCATGCCTGCCGGCCATTGATCTTGCTGCACAGCATCCTTATCTTAACTTAAAACACTACTTCTGCTAACTCCAGGTTTTAGGCAGAACCTTACTCCTTTAACCAATTGCTGTACACACTTGCTTCAAAATATCCCACTTTAGCCGGGCTCGGTGCCTCAGCCTGTAATCCCGCGCCTTTGGGAGGCTGAGGTGAGTGGATTGCCTGAGCCCGCGGGTTCGAGACCTGCCTGGGCAGCGAGACCTCATCTCTACAATAAATCAAAAAATCAGCCGGGCGTGGTAGCGCATGCCTGTAATTCCAGCTACTTGGAAGGCTGAGGCGGAAGGATCGTCGGAGCCCAGCAGGTCGAGGCTGCGGTGGCCGGGAGCGGCCACTGCACCCCAGTCTGGGGCGACAGAGTGAGACTCCAACTCAAAAAAAAAAATATATCCCGCCTTTATAGGCCCAACCAATGTATACCTTTCATGTATTGTTTTATGCCTTTGCTTGTAATTTCTGCCTCCCTGAAATGTACAAAGCCAAAATGTAATATGACCACCTCAGGCATATTTTCTCAGGGCCTCTTGAGATTGTTTCCCCAGGCCATGGTCACTCATATAGGCTCAGAATAAAACTCTTTAAAATATTTTAGAGAGTTTGGTTTTTTCATTAATTGTAGCAGTCTGTAATAATCAAAGAGCTGTAGTATATTCACTGGTCTTATATGGAAAATGTTGTGATCCTGCTAAAATTTCTCTGTCTTCATCTATGTAAGTGAAGTCTTATCTTCTCCATTTTGAGACACTGACCCTATTCATTTGGAGCTGGTATCTCCCATATGGCTAATCCTCAAGCTTAGGGATTGAAATAAGTTCTATGCTTAATCATATTCTTTTCAACTTCACTATTCAGGGTTGACATTTCTAAGCCTTACCCCATAGGCAACATTCTCTCTTCCCCAGAAGTACTAGTTTTCTATATCTAAAGGAAGTCCTAGTTTGCTGGTCTGGTCTGTGTCCTGAAAATTCTGATGCTTCAAATGTTATAAGAATTTTGGAGGCTTATATCTCAGCTCAAGAGACTGGTGAGATCTTTAACCACACCTACTTTCCTCACACAGGTAATTTAAAAAATTTCTTCTCTCTAACCCTTGCTACTCAAAATGTTTCCATAAACTAGTTGGGGTTCAGGGAGAGCTTTCCTCTCAGCCCTCTGAAGGTTCACTAAAAAAATCACTGATAGGATTTATAGGAGAAAAAGCATACAAATTTTGTTAACGTGTACACATGGAAGCCTTCAGAATAAACAGTCAACTACTCCCCAGTAGGGTACAGAAGCTTATATACCATCATGAGGTTATAGAAAGAATGTGGGCTCAGAGGATGAACAAAAATAGGTTTTAATGAAAAGTCAGATTAAGGGAGAAAGAAAGGAAGAGACCTGACTAGCAAAAGGGGCCTTGTTATGTAGCTGAAGCCTCATAGAGCAGTTCTCAAAGAGAATAGAGGGAAATGTTTCTTTTCAGACCTTTAAAAGTGTCAAACTTTCAGTTACTCTCTCCTAGTTCACAAAAAGCCTAGAAAGGGAAGGCCTGCCTGCATTAATGGGGATTCTCTACAGATGCAAAATGTCCCCATATCACTCAGCTGGCACCATGGCAGCCACTTCAAAATATGTCAAATAAATATGTTTTGGGGTAAAATATTTTTATTTCCTTCACTAGTAGTATTGGCTAGCCTTACCTGGGAGCTTGCTACAAATACCAAGACTCAAACTTCACCCCAGACCTACAGATTGAGAAGTTGCATTTTAAGAAGATCCCAGGTGATCATATGCACATTGATGCTTGAGAAAGTCTGCTCTAAACAACTAGATGAGGCAGTATTTCTGATGTTGGGACAGAGCAGAACTCTCTTTAGCTTTTAAGTAAACAGTCCCCATTCCACCCATTCTGAATTGCACTAACCGGTTAGCAAGTGAAATCTCAGTAAGGTTATGGACCTCAAAGACATGTATCTAAGCCTAGCTTTGGGGTTGTGGGTTTTGTTGGATGGGACAAGAACAGACTTCAATACTCTCATGTTGAAACTTTTCTTTGAGTTAGTCCTTTATCCCCAGATATCTCTGAATTGATTTTGAGGAGTGAATATTTAATTCTGACAAGCATTGGTGTTTTTCCCTACTGTTGTTCATAGCACACCCTTCTGTGTGATTCTGGTTCCTGAGAGCTATTTTACTGTTCTGTGCTGTGTGAGTTAACCAACAGAGATGCAAATTATGTCCTGTCTGCTGGAGGTTCAATTTGTTTCCCTCTCCCACTATGGGAAAACCGTTTGCCTCAATTTGCACATTAATTTCAAGACATTTAATCTATAAATTTGTTCTTCAGATTCTATTTTGAACTGGTTATAATATTTGTCTACTTCTCTTGTGAGTTAAATGCAGTCTTTATCATGGGTTTATTTTTATTTCAATATGAGAGTCATAGATATTATCTTTGTCGAAAATTATCTTTTGACAGTGACTACCTTTCTTTTCTTATCAGGATTGCTCAACCTCAGCACTATTGACATTTTGAGCCAAACAATTCTTTGTGGTGAGGGCTGTCCTGTATGTTGTAGGATGTTTGGCAGCCTCCCTGGCCTCTACTCACTAGATGCTCTTAGCTATCCCTGTTACTGATAACGAGCTCGGCTGCTGGTCACTTGCACACTGAAATAAATAAGCACAAGATGTAATGAGCCGGGCTCAGTCACTCAGCCTGTAATCCCGTGCCTTTGGGAGGCTGAGGTGAGTGGATTGCCTGAGCCCGCAGGTTCGAGACCCACCTGGGCAGGCGAGACCTCATCTCTACAATAAAATTTTAAAAAATTAGCCAGGTGTGGTAGCGCATGCCTGTAATTCCGGCTACTCGGAAGGCTGAGGCGGAAGGATTGCCAGAGCCCAGCAGGTCAAGGCTGCGGTGCCCGGGAGTGGCCACTGCACTCCAGTATGGGCGACAGAGTGAGACTCCAACTCAAAAAAAAAAAAAAAAAGCTGGCAGAAGGGGAAATGGCCATGCTCACACCTCATAAAAGCTATTTCAAAGTTATAGACTGAGGATAAGGGATTTTAAAGGAAAAGAATGAAAGGAGGTGTATCTGGGAGTGGCATAGGGAGCTGATCTTGCTTTGATGGTTATTTTGAGTTGTTGTCCACCTAGAGGGCTGGCCAGTATTGTCCCAGTTGTGACCAAGTTGTAGATTACTTGCCTTAAGTTGACCGCTAAACAATGGGGAAATCTGCCATGAGTTCTCCATTCTATGTTATTCCAAAGTCAGCCTCTGGAATAGCTGCCGGAATTTCTCAAGCAAGTACATGAAACTGCCTATATAAAATTAATATTGGGTCATGGGGTAAAAGCTATAGAAGTGTTGGGTTTTGTGACTCAAGCTCACACCTGCAATCCCAGCACTTTGGGAGGCAGCAGTGAGAGGATTGCCTGAGACCAGGGGTTCGAGACCAGCCTGTGTAACTTGGGAAGACCTCATCTCTACAATAAATCAGAAATATTAGCCAGGTGTCGTGGCACAAACCTGCAGTTCCAGCTACTTGGAAGACTGAAGAGGAAGGAGTGCCTGAGCTCAGCAGGACGAGGCTGCGGTGGCCATGAGCGTGCCACTGTATTTCTGTCTGGGCAACAGAGTGAAACTCTGACTCAAAAAAAAAAAGTTCATATTTGTGTTGTTGGATTTTGATAGAATATTATAATTAGAGCAAACATTACACTGGAAAATGCAATTGAAAAAATAAATAAATAGGCCCCAAACTTACAAGAATAGCTTAATGTTCCCCATTTGTATATTGAGGTCTATAATGACTGTTTTTAACTTATAAGCCATGTTATAAGACCAGGATGATATACAAAAACTTGCATTTTTCTCATGCCTGTAATCTCAGCACTTTGGGAGGCCGAGGCAGGAGGATTGCTTGAGCCCAAGAGTTCAAGACCAACCTGGGCAACATAGAAAAACTTGTCTCTCAGAAAAAAAACACACATAAAAACCTTGCATTTTTGTCTTAAAAACTTACATTTATTTGGCTCCTCAAACGAAATTGAACTATATTCGTTTTTAAATGACTCAAAGATACAAACTGTGCCAGGCATAGTGGCTCACACGTGTAATCCCAGAACTTTAGGAGGTAGAGGCAAGAGGATTACCTGAGTTTAGGAGTTCGAGACCAGCCTGCACAGCATGGCAAAACCTTGTCTCTGCAATATATAAATAAAAATTGCCAGGTGTTATGATGCCTACCTGTGGTTCCAGCTATTTGGAAGGCTGAGGAGGAAGGATTGCCTGAGTCCAGAAAGTTGAGTAGCTGTGAGTGTGCCACGGCACTTCAGCCTGGGTAACAGAGTGAGACTCCGACTCAAAAAACAAAAAGATACAAATGGTTTAACAACAATAAAATCATATTCTCTTAGAAAAGCATTTTCATTCCCTAATTCTATTTTTTGGTAACAGATGTTGAAAATTTATAGATAGAAACTAGTGCCTTTTCTTTGATACAGCTAGAAGCATGCAACACCACCTTCTCTGGGGCAGCTCCTGTTATGTCTCCTAGAGTTACGGTGAGGATTCAATGGAATGATCTGTTAAATCTCCCAGCAAGAGATCCAGCATAGAGTAACCACTCTCCAAATATTAACTTTCTTTGCTTTTTCTAAGGGGTTTAAAATTACATATGGGATAGGGATCGGTGGTTCAACCTGTAATCCCAGCACTTTGGGAGGCCAGGATGAGTGAATTGACTGAGCCCACGGGTTTGAGACCAGCCCGGGCAATTTGGCGAGACCTCGTATCTACAATAAATAAAAAATGAACCAGGCATGGTAGCGTGTGTCTATAGTTCTGGCTACTTGGAAGGCTGAAGCAGAAGGATCACCGGAGCCCAGCAGGTCGACACTGGGGTGGCCGTGAGTGTGCCACTGCACACCAGTTTGGGCGATGGTGTGACTCCAACTCAAAAAATAAAATAAAATAAAATAAAATTACATATGGAAAATTGAAATACTTGTATAAGTGGGAATTTTCATGAATCAGGCAAAATTCTGCTATTATAGTAGTTTTCATGTGTTTATGCTTTTAATCAAATCAAATCTATTAAGCAGCTTTCTATGAAGAGACCAAAACTCTTTTTTCTCCCTCTTCTGACAAGGTCCAGCTATGCTGAGCTCAGCCTGTAGTATAAAGATCATGAATGCATTACTGCCCTTTTGTTAAGATCAAGATTGCATTATATTCTACACGTTCAAAGGTGCATCTATAATGCAAATGTGCCGATAATTAGTACAATGAGCATTATATGCCAGGCTGAAATAGAATTATCTTCTCCTCTAAACTGACATTTAGTTGTCTCAGGAAATGATGTATTTTAAAAGCCTAATAAATCACTCACAGAATTATACATCCACTGTAAATCAATGAGTCAACAAGAATTTCCTTTAAAATTGTTAACAGTTGCCAGGCTGGGTGGCTCAGCCTGTAATCCCAGCACTTTAGGAGGCCAAGGCAAGTGGATTGCCTGAGGCTGCGGGTTTGAGATCCACCTGGGCAACTTGGTGAGACCTTGTCTCTACAATAAATAAAAAATTAGCCAGGCGTGGTAGTGCCTGCCTGTAGTTCTGGCTACTTGGAAGGCTGAGGCAGAAGGATCACCAGAGCCCAGCAGGC
>NW_007074469.1:124957-163725 GCF_000164805.1 Carlito syrichta
AAAAAAAAAAAAAAAAAAAAACACACCACATTATCCATTAAACAATGAGCCTAAGACTACATAGATACAAAAGTGGAGGCTGCAGAACAGAAGTTGCTCCAATCTCCAGGGATCTCACCTCCCCTATACCTTCCTCCTAAACTACCTTTATGATAACAGCTCATTGCCCTGGAGTTAGTAGTTGATGGTCATGGGACTTGCTTTATAGGTAGCGTCAATTGTAAAACCTATGAATGGTATTTGAGATGATTTTCAGACTTTGTATTTGGATGAACCCAAGGCCCCACCTAGACCCTGAACACATACTGGTCCTGTGATATTCCCTCCCAGAAATCAGTTCTGTGACATGAAGGCAATTTCAACACCATGTGTGACATCATCAACCAATCCCCTGCCCACTAAATTCCCTTTGAAAACCCCAGCCTCTGAATTCTCAGGGAATCAGATCTGAGAAATATCTCTTGCCTGTTATGGTCTGAGTAACACTCACCTGCTCCCCTTGATACCACTAAATCAAAGGGGATAGGAAACTGATAGAAAGAAGCTTATTTCTGAGTTAGAATCCAGGGAGCAGAGCCAGACTCAAGGTCTTTCTAAAATGGTTCTGCTCACCCCCCAGGCTTTTACAGTTCATTCTTATAAGTCCAGAGTTGTTAGTACATATACATTAGCCACATGGCAAACAGAGCATTGTATAGAACTTGAGTTTCAGTTGCATTTATCAACAGTGATATTTTTCGGTTCAGACTTCCTGGTGACAGGTATCAGAGGTATCTCATAGCTTTTATCAGTGAGGCCCAGCAGAAGTGGTAATCAAGCTTGCCATAGAGTTAAGGGAGTTTACAAGGCCTAAGACATGTCTTACACAAAAGTTATACAAATCATAAAACTTATGATTGCATTGATACAATACAAATCACAAGGCTTACCATTACACTGATACTATATTACTCAAACTTATAACTGTTAGGGTTTGGCAGGGTGAGGGTGGAGAGGCGCAGAGGTGCAGGGAGCCGCAGCACCGCTGGAGCCAGCAAGCCAGAGGTGCCACTGGGAACCCAGAGATCCAAGTAAATTGCAAAGAATTGCAACACACAGAGGTGAGAGAAGAAAAGTTCACCCCCACAGACAGGGAGCAGGCCTACACTCTAGGTGAGTGTGGCAACATTGTTAAACCCAGAATTCAAATCCGAGAGAGAGACCACAAAGAGCCAGCTCCGATGCAAACACATGAGGATCTTTATTCAGGCTCAAGTCTGGGCTCATGTATGAAGCCGGCAGCGGCTTCAGGGACGAGAGCCCCGATCTAGTATGGCAAGCAGTTTTTATGCACAATTACAGAGGAAGGGAAAAGAACTTTAAACTTGATTTTACATGATTGGGTAATTTCTCCTAATGGGTATGGGAAAACTTGGTATTGGTAGGTGCCTTTCGTGGGCTTTAACCTGACTGCCCGTGAGTGACAGAAACCCACTTAACGGGCAGAGTGGAATGTCAGATAAGTTAGGTTCATACTGTCACTGCGTATAAATTAACTTGAGCAAGCAGGCAGGAGGTTACTAGCCCACCAAGTCTGCTGATCCAAACTGTGGAATGCTTAGGAGGGCTTGTTTGCTTAACATTTACATAACATAACATGGTCATTATGGGACAACGAAAGCTAAACTTAACAAAATTTTAAATATGAATGCTGCAAACACATACAGTGAATGTGGGGTAGAAATTCATATAGTACTAGTTCTAGGAATTTATAAAATATTGCAAACGTCTTATAGCAAGGCGGTTTTTCTAAAAGTCTTTTGATTCCCTCAGGTTTACACAGCCACTGCGTGTAAATTAACTTTGGCATGGGAGCCGGAGATTTAAATCAACATAGAGTCCACTTAGAGAGCAGCTAGCGCCTCAGAGTCTACTGCAATAGCAAAGGAATGTCTGAAAGGGGCTTATCGCTTTAACATTTACATCCCATTGTAAAAGCAGAAGTCAGCATGGCAATTGGTACTAACAATGCTTAACCCAAGAGTTCTAAATACAAACACTACTTAAGACATTGTATAACTACACAATCAGTCACGACCCAGCACCCGACATGTGCCTAATTCTATGGGGTCTGAGGTAGGATTTAAAGTACTAAGAATTCATAAAGTACAATGAACACGAGGTAGGAATACACAAAATATATAGTGAACATGAGGTAGGGATATATAAAATATAGTGAACTAAACACTACTTTTACAGCAAGTATGACTTTTTAAGTTTCTTGGTTTCTTGGGTCTCTCAATAGCATGCTCTTAACCTAAGTCTATAGTATACTTTATTACTGTTCTCTCAACATAACCCCCCAAAGCCCTGGCTCAAATCCTTTTCTTGGAGATACATGTGACTGCCATTACTTCCTTATTGATCACCTGTGGATGTCTTGGAGATTCTGTGACACAGAGACCCATTAATGTCTGCCCATATTATCATAGCCCCTAGAGAAGGGCATGACAAGGATTCTAATTCTCCTGCACCTTCCCAAATGACATTCCTTAGAGCTAATGGAGGGTGCACCTCCCCTTATTTCCTAGGCATTCCCAGTGGGTAGCTTTGGGGGATCCTTGGCTTCCCTCTAGATAGTGCCCAATTTACTGGGAAATCGAATCCCCACCTGCTTCCCCTCTGAGCAGTCATAGCTTTTGTAATTACAAGTTTCATGACTTTTGCAATCCTTGCCCAATGCATAATGTCCTAGGCCTTGTAAATCCCTTTACTCTAGGCAAGTTTGCCACTGTGAGATATCTCTGATACCTGGAAGTCTGTTTCTGAAAAGACAAAGTTGGTAAAGTTAATTTTACCTAAAGTGTGCATTTCTCCAAAAGCATAGCTTCTACTGTCTCATCATTGTGTCAGGATTTAAGAACAAGATGAAAAATGGCTTCCCACTCTAGGTCTGTCCTTTCAATAACCACTCCGAAAAATCAAGTAAATGAAGATTTGCATCTTTCAGTTGATTGGGCATAGACTATAGGGAAGCCAAGGATCCCCTGAAGCTACTTACTGGGAGTGTTTAGGAGATAAGAAGAAGTGCACCTTTTATTAGCTGTCAGGAATATTGTTCAGGAATATACAGGAGCGCTTGTGCCCTTGTCATGTCCTTCTCTAAGGGTTATGACACTATGGACAGATTTTAGTCAGTCTCTGTATCATGCCCTCCTGTTCAGCCGCTTTGTGATATTAAACTTTTTCTCCACTGTAACGGCTGCATCAGTCTTGATTTTTCTGGACAGCAGGCATGAGAACCCAGTCAGCCTATAACATACATAATTAAATTTAAAAGGAAAAAAAGGCCAGCCTCGGTGGCTTATCCTGTAATCCCAGCACTTTGGGAAACCAAGGTGAGAGGATTGCCTGAGCCCGCGGGTTCGAGACCCACCCAGGCAACTTGGCAAGACCTCGTCTCTACAATAAATCAAAAATTAGCTGGGCCCACGCCTATAGTTCTGGCTATTTTGGAAGGCTGAGGCAGGAGGATCACTGGAGCCCAGCAGGTTGAGGCTGTGGTGGCCGGGAGCATGCCACTGCCCTTCAGCCTGGGTGACAGAGTAAGACTCCAACTCAAAAAAAAAAAAAAGAATTTTAAAGTGGAGGCTAAGCGAGAAAAAGGCTTAAAACAGTTTCTCAAACGGATATTCTCAGTTACATCCCCTCTGCCTCAACTGTCTCCAGACATTGTTATATGTTCCCCAAGGGGCAAAATCACCCACCCACTCCCCAGTTGAGAAACACTGGTTTATAGTTAATAAACAAGAGAACATGTGCCTTATCACTACTGAACCAACAGAGAAAATGCAGTTATAGAAGCAGCACATTGTTCTTTTGATAGTGAAGAAAATAAAAATGTTTTGCCCTAAAATATATTTCTTTGACATATTTGAGATGGCTACCAAAGAGCCAGCAAACAGAAGTAGCCCTGCAAAACTGTCTTTTGTGGGAAAATTTGCATCTGTAGAGAATTTGCATTGATGCAACCAGGCCTTCCCTTGTTTGGATCTAGGAAAGTTAACTGAGAACCTGGTGCCTTTAAGTATCTGAAAGAAACCTTTGCCTTCTATTCTCTCTGAAGACTGCTACCTGTGAGGTTTTATTTATATAATGAGACCACCCTGACTAGACAGGCCTTATCTCCTCTCCCTGACCCTACTCATAACCTGGTTTACCACCACTGCCTGTTTTTGACCATTTTCTGAGCCCACATTCTTTCTGTAACCTCAAGATGGTATATGCACTTTTGCACTCCATTGAGAGTTGGGTAATCACTCGTGATGCTCCCCAAACACATGTCACTAAATTTTGCAAGTCTTTGATTTCTGTGAGCTGATTTTTCTGTGAAACTTCATAGTATGAAGGGGAAGTTTTCTCTTCACCCCTACAATATTTTTCTAAAAATAAAGGAGTGAGCAAATCTGCTGGGAATATCATGTTTCAGACATTATAAAAGGTCATGAGCACTTCAAGAAAAACAAATATCACTGAAATCTAAAACAGAAGCCAAGAGAGGTCTTTCTGGCAGAAGACCTTTGGCTTATGGGCAACTTGGGAGGTTTCAGCACCCCAAGGTCCCAAGGAACCAGTTAGGGAGCCTTTGGCTACCATAAGAAGGTGAGTGTTTGCTTTGGGCTCACTTGAAGTTAAAGAGACTGAATGCCTGATGGTGGTGCCGAGGATGATTTACCTGAGTTTCTCTGCCTCCAGTCATTCCCATCCTAGAAGGAACCCCTGGAAAACAGGTTGATTTAATATGCACTCACTCATTTGCTCACTCGTTCATTCACTGACTCTCCTCCACAGGCCAGGAGCTTTGTCCTGAGTGAAGGAAGAAAGGGTTAGAGAGACCAAGATACACTTCCTCCAGGAGTCAGTCTGCTATTAACAGAATAGGGATGCGGTCATCACAGCCATGATGAGTACTCTGTGCTCATTGTATATTTCCCTTTATATAATCATTCTAAGCGGTAGGGATGATTGCCCTGCTTCCCACACAAGGAAACCTGAGAAGGCTAAACAACTTGCCCAATGTCACACAACGCAAGGCAGAACAGGGACTCTTGAAAGAACATAACGTGGAGTCAATATAGCCAATAAGCAGCCATTTTAATATTGCTTTGCTTTGTCATCTTTTTCCAGCAATTCACTTTAATTTACCCTCTCTCTATTCCACTAGCCAAGGACAGAATCAGTTTCTCAGAGGTAGCTATTGATCATTGCTTTATGACCCTCTCCCCAGCTTGTTCTGTAAACAAGTTAACCTAATCAATTCTTCACTGACACACACAGACCCTATCACGATGGCCGCAATCACGTGACTAGCCCACCCATCAGCCTACCGTCCATCATCTGACATCAGTACCTGTGCGTACCTGTCCTCTGTGACGATGTGGAACAGACCGCCACTCAATCACCTGGACGATATTCCCCCATCAAAAAGAAAGTTTACAAGGATTCAACTCTGAGCGGCCAGTCGCCATTTCCTTGCTATGCTGTGATCTGGCCATGTGTTATTTGAGCTGTGACCAGGCCACGTTTCTTGGCTTTAACCCCCTCCCCTACCTTGGGGAGATGAATCAATCTCTCTCATTTACTTTCGAGCCATTGCTTTGCTAAGCTATGGTCTGGCCATGTGTTCTTTGAGTTATGGCCAGGTCATGTTTTCCTAAGTTTTGGGCCCCCTACCCTACCTTGGAGAGGTGAATCTCCTCTCTCTCCCTCATGGTCTCTCTCTCTCTCTCTCTCTCTCTCTCTCTCTCTGTCTCTCTCTCTCTCTCTTCTCTCCATTCGCCATTGCTTTGCTAGGCTATGGTGTGACCATGTGGCTCCTTGAGCTATGATTGCCGTGTTTCCTAGATTTGGTCCCCTCCCCTACCCTGGGGAAGTGAATCTCATCTCTCTTACTTTCTAAACAAACTAGATTTTCTTTTCTTTTTACTTTTTTTATTTTAAAGATGTGGGTACAATTCAGGGTTAGGTATACAAATGTGTTCATTATGCAGGTACCTATGTTGATGCGGTGTGCCCCCTCTCTTCCCCAGGCAGACTCCCAGTACTGCCAATCCTGCTTCCCCGCCCCCCTCCTGGCAGTTTCCCACTACTGCCAATCCTTTTCTTACAGTATTAAGATAATTGTTCAAGGTCCGCATATGAGTGAGAACATGTGATACTCAGTTCTTTGTCTCTGTGAAAGATCACTCAGTATTATAGATTCTAAATCCATCCAGGTTTCTGTGAAGTTCATGATTTTGTCTTCTTTATGGCTGTGTAATATTTCATTGTGTATATGTACCACATTTTAAAATTTAGTCCTCAATAAACTAATCTAACTGCTGCACAATTCTTTGCAACTTTCGTGTGGCACTGGATCACAAAACCCCATACCAGCGGGTCTGACATAATCTTTTGGAGACCCTGCTGAGAGATATATATACTTCTTTCTTTTTTTTTTTTTTTTGAGTCGGAGTCTCACTCTGTCACCCAGGCTGGAGTGCAGTGGCACACTCATGGCCACCCCAGTGTTGACCTGCTGGGCTCAGGCGATCCCTCCACCTCAGCCTTCCAAGTAGCCAGAACTACAGGCACGCCCGGCTAATTTTTTGATTTAGTATAGAGACAAGATCTCACCATGTTGCCCAGGTTAGTCTCAGGCAATCCTCTTGCCTCAGCCCCCCAAAGTGGTAGCATTACAGGCTTGAGCCACCACGCCCAGCTGGGATATATTTTAACCTAACATTTCTGGATGCCCCAGCAAGATCTTTGGAGGCCCCAGGGAAATCTTTGGAGACCCCAGCAAGATC
The DNA here is from genome assembly GCF_000164805.1 of Carlito syrichta. Classification (NCBI taxonomy): domain Eukaryota; kingdom Metazoa; phylum Chordata; class Mammalia; order Primates; family Tarsiidae; genus Carlito; species Carlito syrichta. Next base: position 131,785 of record NW_007074469.1, read on the forward strand.
TTTAACCTAACATGGTCTGTGCTTGGTCCGACTCCACCTTCTGTTAAATGCAGTAACAGACATACAATCCTGTCATCAGAACACAGAGCGTGCAGGCTATGAGAGGGCGGCATCTCGAAGGAGGTGACATTTGAGCTGGACCTTGAAGCATAAGAAGTGTGCTTGTCTTCATTCATTTATGGGGCATCTCTATGGGCTCAAGGACCCTGCGCTGTGAATTTAAAACTAGGCTTCAGCTCTTTCAGGATTTTGCAATTTAAGAGTCTCTCTCCTGTTCTCTTCCATTTTATGTGTAAATTGTCGAACTCAAAGCTCCTGATGGTGGGAAGGGATGCTGCTGTGAATAATACTGCAATAAACATTGGCAGACAAGCCTCTGTTTGAGTCTCTGTTTTCAGTTCTTTTGGGTATATACTCAAAAGTGTAATTGCTAGGTTATATGGTAAGTCTATGTTCAGCTTTCTGAGTAACCACCAAACTGCTTTCCACAGAAGCTGCACACGTTACATTCCCACGAGTAATATTCTTGAGTTCCAGTTTCTCTACGTCCTGGTCAACACTTATTTTCTGTTTCTTCAATAAAAGCCACCCTAATGAGTATGAAATGGTATCTCATTGCAGTTTTGATTTGCATTTCCCTAATGACTAGTGATGTTGACCATCTTTTCATGTGCTTATTGACCATCTTTATTTTTTAAAAATTTATCTATCTATTATAAAGATGTGGGGTACAATTCAGGGTTAGGTATACAGACATTGATCATGCAGGTACCCTTGTTGATGAGGTATGCCCCTCCCTCCCCCAGCAGTTTCCCTCAATTGCCAATCCCACCCCTTCTCCCCTGACAGTTTTCCACTACTGCCAATTACTTTCTTATAGCATTATAATTGTTCAAGTTCACCTTATGAGTGAGAACATATGGAACTCAGTTCTCTGTTTCTGTGATAAATCACTGAGTATGATCGACTCCAGATCCATCCAATTTGCTGCAAAGTCCATATATTTGTCCTTATTTATGGCTGTAAAATATTCCATTGTGTATATGTGCCACATTTTTTAAATCTAGTCCAGCTTCGAACCATCTGTGTATTTTTGGTGAAATGTCTATTCGAGTGCTTAGCCTAATTTTTGATTGGGTTATTTATTTTTTTGCTGCTGAGTTGTAGGAGTACTTTATATATTCCTGATATTTATCACTTATCAGATAGATGATTTGCAAATATTTCTCCCTTATTCTGTGATTCTGTAGGTTGTTGTGTCACTCTTTTGATAGTGTCTTTTTTTTTTTTTTTTTGAAATAGGTTCCCACTTTGTTGCCTAGGCTGGAATGCAGTGTTGCAATCCCAGCTCTCTGCAGCCTCAACCTCTAGCCCAAATGATCGATCCTCCTACCTTAACCTCCCTAGTAGCTGCGGCTACAGGCACATGCCACCACACCTGGTTATTTTTAAAAAAATTTTTTAAGATGAGGTCTCACTGTATTACCCAGGCTGGTCTCAAACTCCTGAGCTCAAGTGATTCTCCTGCCTTGCCCTCTCAAAGTTCTGAGATTTGGGGCATGAGCCATTGTGCCTGGTCAGATAACATCCTTGGATGCACAAAAGTTTTTAATTCTGATGTAGTCCAATTTATTCATTTATTTTGTGTTGCCTGTGCTTTTGGTGTCACATTTATGAAACTGCTGTCAAGTCTAGTGTCATGAAGCTCTTCTCCAATGTTTTTTTCTAAAAGCGTTTGCTTTAGCTCTTACATTTAGGCCTTTAATCCAATTTCAGTCAATTTTTGTATGTGGTGTAAGGTAAGAGCCCAGTCTCATTCTTTTGCATGTGGATATTGTACGGGAGGAAAAAATTCTTTCCCTCTACCTATTTAAGTTTCTTCTGCTGGGGTCCTGCAAATTAGACTGACCAAAGACTGATTAACAAGAGAAAAACAAGCAGGAGTTTTTGTTTTGTTTTGTTTGAGTTGGAGTCTCACTCCCTCGCTCAGATTGGAGTGCAGTGGCACATTCCCGGCCATCACAGCCTCGACCTGCTGGGCTCTGGCGATCCTTCCGCCACAGTCTTCCAAGTAGCTGGAACTACAGGCGCACGCTACCATGCCCAGCTAATTTTTTTATTTTTATTGTAGAGATGAGGTCTTGCCAAGTTGCCCAGGCAGCTTGCAAACCCGCGAGCTCAGGCAATCCACTCACCTCAGCCTCCCAAAGTAGGAGTTTTTAACATGTGTATTGCACGTGAACACAAGTAATCATTCAGAGAGAAACAATTCAAAGGAGTAGCTGGCATATGGGTTTATGTATCTTATTAGGCTACAAAGGAAAAGGAGTTTGGGGCTTCTGGGTGGGAGAGGCAAATCAAGAAAAATTGACAATTAAAAGTGTGGTTGTTTGTTATGCGGATTATAGTTGACACCTTCTCCATTGGTAAGAATTGCTGAGAGTGTTCCACTTCCTGGTACAGGAGAGGGAGCCATCACTACAGACGGAAATTTCTTTTATGATATTTTATATCCTGTTTTTAGAGCCTGTCTTGTGTCTGCTTGTTCTCAGTTGGCCTTAGCTCAAAACAATCCATATGTCAAAAAGGCATACTCTGTGGTGACATATTCTAGTGCTCTTTCATATCTAACTTTGCCAGCACGATTTGTGGAAAACACTGTCCTTCCCTACCCCCCCTCCCTGCTTTTCTTGTGAAAGGATATTAGACCTTTTGTCCTTCCCCCATTTAATGATCTTGGCATCCTTGTCAAAAAATCAATTGACCACGTACGCATGGTTTTATATATAGGCTCTCTAGTCTATCCCTTTGGTTTATGTGTCTGCCTTTATACCAGTATTATACTGTTTTGATTACTGTAGCTTTGTAGTAAGTTTTGAAATTAGGAAGTGTGAGTCCTCCAATATGTCTACTTTTTCAAGATTGCTTTGGTTATTTGGGTCACTTGAGATTCTTTTTTGGATGGGTGCCACTGTTGGTTTTAATGGCCCAATTCCTAGGGTATTTTCTAGTATTCAAAAATTCAGCTCCCATTTGATACTTTGAATTGTCTTTACTTATTGGAGCTCAGAAAAACGCTACTGAAGAAAACACTTGTTTTTTGTTTTTTTTTTTTTTTATAAAAACCACCCTAATGGGTATGAACCAGTATCTCATTGCAGTTTTGATTTGCATTTCCCTAATGACTAGTGATGTTGACTGACTTTTCATGTGCTCATTGTCCATCTGTGTATTTTTGGTGAAATGTCTATTCGAAGCCAGGCTTGGTGGCTCAGCCTGTAATCCCACGCCTTTGGGAGGCCGAAGTGAGTGGATTGCCTGAGCCCGCGGGTTCGAGACCTGCCTGGACAACTTGGCGAGACCTCATCTCTACAATAAATAAAAAATTAGCTGGACGTGGTAGTGTGCACCTGTAGTTCCAGCTATTTGGAAGGCGGAGGCGGAAAGGATCGCTGGAGCCCAGCAGGTCGAGGCTGCAGTGGCCAGGAGCGGCCACTGCACTCCAGTCTGGGCGACAGAGTGTTTAGTCTCATTTTTGATTGGGTTGTTGGGGTTCAGAAAAACACTACCCCAAAGTACTTTGGACTAAAGAAGATTGAGAAGTCGTCTGAAGCAAGGTCACTCTGACCATTCCCCACCATTCTTTCTGACAGTTGGCCATAAAGGAATTCTCTGACCTACCTTCCCTAAAAGTATATCAAAAGACCCTCATGTGACAGGTGTGCTGCCCTATACCTAGAGGAAAGGAATGCTTCACAAAGAGGCAAAAAGAATGTGAAGAAACAAGCTTTGCTGAGTTCCCCTCAGTTTACTACCATTAGGTCATACCTCCTTTTTGTCCAGTCACATTTCTATCCAACTGTTCATTCTTCCTTGAACTTAATTATAAAAATACACAGTTTTGCTCTGCATTTTGGGGTCTTCATTTTCTGAAGTCTCCTATATGAATCATGTAAGACTTTGTTCTGTTAATCCAACTTTTTATCTCGGAGTGTTAGTCAAGACCCTTGCCAGGGGCAAGGAACGGATATTGCATTTTCTCCTCTACTTCATTGCTTTTGATTCCTCATCCTTTTGATTAAAAAGATATTTCACATACCCCAAAGATTCTATTATACCCTCCTGATTGAGAATCATTGTCTTCTGTAAATCTTTAGATCCTAGAAGATTTTTGTGAATCTAAAAAAATTTCTACCTTGAAAATATTTTTCTGATTTTTAAATAGAAAACTAAATTATAATAATGAATAAGGCCAGGTGCAATGGCTCATACTTGTAACCACAACACTTTAGGAGGCTGAGGTAGGAGGATTGCTTGAGCTTAGGAGTTAGAGACTAGCCCGAGCAACACACCAAGACCCATCTCTATTAAAAACAAAATAACATAATGAATAGGCATTTTAAGATGACACTGCTTCAATTGTGACTCAGTGATACAGTGATTCTCTGCCTACTCATAGGCTAGCCAGAAATGACCATACCAATTGGTAACCTGCCATGAAGCCTTTCTTTAGATCCCAGCATCAGGAAAAGTTGGGCTTTTTGTGAATATCTGGCTTACTTTAGCTTCAAGAATATCTTGAAGTATGCCAATTCTTTTTCCTCTAGCAAGTGTGCAGAACGACATGGTATGCATTTCTTTATGTTCTTTTTGCCATAGTTTTATTCTTTCCTTATCTATTATTTTACTGACATCAATTCCCTCAAATAAATATATTTTTTATAAGCTGCCTCAAACCTTTTTTTTGAGTTGGAGTCTCACTCTGTCCCCCAGACTGGAGTGCAGCGGCACGCCCCCGGCCACTGCAGCCTTGACTCGCTGGGCTCCGGTGATCCTTCCACCTCAACCTTCCAAGTAACTGGAACTATAGGCGCGCGCTACCATGCCCAGCTAATTTTTTGTTTATTGTAGAGACGAGGTCTCACCAAGTTGCCTGGGTTGGTCTCAAACCTGTGGGCTCAGGTAATCCACTTGCCTTGGCCTCCCAAAGTGCTGGGATTACAGGCTGAGCCACTGACCCACTGAGCCCATGTCTCAATCCTTTACAGAACATAGTTTTGGGGCTCAGGAAATGACGCCCTAAAATATGGTGTGATAGCATTGTGGTGCTTGGAATTGAAGAAATTGAAAGCCCTCAGGAATAAGCCTCAGAACCAAGGTCTCTCTCAGACCTTCCCTGCTTCCCTGTCTCTGATCCTCTTTCTTTCTGAAGAACCAGGTAGGGCTTTCTCTAAAGTTTCCTTATCTGATTAAAGGAAGTTCCTCTAGAAGAGATGTGATTACCTTAAAACTTATTCCCTAGAAATCTCAACAAATATCAGGAAAAGATTCACCACTAAAGATAAAAGACTAAAAGTCATCACCATACCCAGACTTTTCATCTATTCTTCTGAGGGCAGTTTTGAGATATTACCTGGAAGACTTTTCCTGTTTTGCCCCCCACCTTCCCACAATTCTCTGCCATCTCCCTCAGAGATCAGAGGAACTTTGTCCCAGGTCACTTGTCTATCTTTAGGCTCATTCATCTCCCCTAAAAATCATTTACTGCCTCTCTAAATTGCCCACACCTTCATCTTCCTCTCCCCTATAAAGAGGGTGCTGTTTAAGCCTCAGCCATCTGGCCCTTCTTTGAGTCTTATATTTTGTGTAACTCTGTGCTATTCATGTTAATGGATTTTGCATATTTCTTTTCCTGTTAATCTGTCTATTGTCAGTTCATTTCAGCAGTGAACTTTCAGAGGGTGGAGGGGATGCTTTCTCTCCACCCTTACAATAGTTAAGATAAACACATTTTAAAAAATAGATTGATTTGTCATCTTTATTGAAATTTGGTCTCCTTTCTGCCCTCTACAGCCACCAAACCCATTCAGTCCTAATTTGGCTTGAAAGTAGGCTACATGTCACCCTAACATGTAAAACTTTTAATATATAAATAGAAAGGCTGAACTTCCAAAAAATAGTATCATATCGATTTACTTGTCAGGATCCTATTAAGGATTTCTAATCATAAGTACATAAGTGACCTTTTTCTCCCATATATATATAAGCACTAAATTAGTTAATACTGCTGGGCCTGCTTTTTATTTCCCAGAATAGTGTTTGTTTGGAGAAAGTCTAGAAGCATCTGAGCTCTTACAATAAAATGCAAAAACAGAGCTTTCTTAAGTTTGTTGGTGCTTTAAAAAAGAATGAAACAACCGAACACAACTGTGGTCTTTGGCTAACTTTCTAGAGAGAAGAAAACAAGCCATCTGCCAGTAGCAGGCTGCTCTGGGATGGCTGATCACAGGACCGAATGAAACATTCATAGTAATTAGTGGCAGCACCAAAATAGAAACTTCAGCAGTGCTTTTCCTGTTGTTATGGTGACAATCCCCAACAACCCTTCCCCCCAACAAAAGGCCCTTGCTTTGCGCTTTCTGTGGCCTTCCATCTGCTCTGCTCTCTTGTTGAGTGCAGGAAAATTAAGTTGACTGTTCATTTGTCAACTTGGGGCTGTGTGTATGTATTGGGGTACAAGAAGGAGGAGGGCGTGGATCGGAAGATTCCAAGAGAACTGGGCCAAAATTGTCCCCTGCGCTCAGTCAGAGGGACAGGAGAGCAGCTGACATATCAGCCCAGGCCACCAAACAGGTGCAGTCAAGGGGGCTGAAAACCCACTGACATTGGAAGATGGCACCTGGGTGAAGATGATGAATGAGAGCTGGCATTGTGGTGAGCAGGCTTTTAACCTGCTGGGGGAAAGGCACTTTCCAGTCCCTCAATTTGTCTAGATGTCTTCCACATTCATTTTCTGTGGTTGTTGAGTGATTTCTACGGTTCTTTAGAAATAGTTCAGTGTTGAAATTCTTGTTGCTCTGCTAAAAACCTGAAAATCTGTCCAGAGAGTCTGGTTTGCTCCTGTTCAAAGACTGGAGAAGTAGAAATTGGACTGCTTGTTTTCTTTAGGGACTTGTTCATTTTGGAGTTAGACATTAAGAGCATTGATGAGCACCAGTATCGTGCACTGTTGTCAACACAGTCTCTGCAGAGGCCCTGGAGGCAGCAAATTGAGGAAACTGCTTAGGTATGACTTCATCATGGCACCAGGAATTATGGAGAAGGCACATGGAAGTGCTGTGGAAAAACATGAGCTGTACACAGGAAAAGGATTTGATTTATCTATGGCATAAGATGTACAGGTTTTGGATGTTTTATTCCCTTAACAAATTTTCCCTATATTTTGCTGCCCCATGGACTGGATGGAGCCTTTGTGTAATGGATAGAGTTGACATCATTTGCCGGCTGCCTAGTGAAGAGATCTGAGATTTCTGGGTGGAGACTGCTACAGGAAACATATACTTTCAAGCCACACCAATTCCTGTTTATATGAACCATCGCCTCAGGGGCTGCCAGGTAGATGACTGGTGTCTTTCTTTCTGAGCTTTTGTGATGTTAGTAGCCAGCTTTGAGGTTTTTGCCCTTGATGTATCCATGGTGTTTTTGTTGTTGTTGTTGTTTTGAGCTGGAGTCTTACTCTTGTCACCCAGGCCAGAGTGCAGTGGCATGCTCAAGGCCACTGCAACCTCAACCTGTTGGGCTTAGGTGATCCTTCCACCTCAGCCTTCCAAGTAATGGTGCTTACCAGACTATGCCATTCATCATATATGCTATTTATTTTCTTTTCTTTTGTTTTCTTTTGTTTTCTTTTCTTTTTGAATTGGAGTCTCACTCTGTTGTCCAGGATGGAGTGCAGTGGCACATTCACAGCTACCGCAGTCTCAGCCTGCTGGGCTCAGACAATCCTTCCACCTCAATCTTCCAAGTAGCTGGAACTACAGGCATAAGCCACCATGCCTGGCTAGTTTTTAGATTTATTGTAGAGATGAGGTATCGCCAAGTTGCCTGAGCTGGTCTCAAACATCTGGTCTCAGGCAATCCTCTTGCCTTAGCTTCCCAAAATGCTGGGATTATAGGCTTGAGCCACTGCACCTGGCTGGTGAAATAGAAATATGCTTATTTCTAAGAACACCTTGCTAGTATGATATTTTTCAACAACACCTAGATAGGGGTTGATTATCACCACATAGACTGGATAGAATCATTTGGGTAGCAATTAACTGAATCATAGACTATTAGAGTTGGAAGCTCTCAGGGGTCATCTCGTTCTACTTGTCAGAAAAACAAACTCAGGTTCATGAGCTGCTGCTTAGGGGCATAGCCGGGCCTGGGGTCCTGGTAGTCCCTCCATCCCAAAACCTTCTATAGTTTAATTTAATGAGAGATGTTTGCACCTGTACAGTGCATGGGTGGGGGGGTAAGAGAATAGGTGTTGCTGTGATAGTGTAAAAAAACCTATAATAGCCTATAATAACTTGCATGACATGAGTAACTCCATTTTGTAACAAATCCTCCATCTTAATCCAGAGATGACCCTCCAATGTAACCTTCCTGTAATCACAAGTTGTAACCTTCCCATAATCACAAGCCCACATTCTTGTTCTCCTTGGTGCTTGGAAACTCCCTAATTGCAAATTCCATAGCTATCTGTACCCTTTTGCAACCAAATGTTCTGCCAAAAATGTGATCATAACTGTACAGCTTTTGGGTTTTTGCCTTTATAAACCCCCTGCTCACTCTGATCGGGGTCAAGAGTTCTTTGTGGCACTAGCCTGCTCTCGACCACTGGCTAATAAGGGACTCAAATTTGACTCTCTGCATGTTGGTGACTCCTTTTTTGCAATCCAGCTATAACACTGCAACCTCTGGTCTAGTCAGAAAGACAAGACATAGGATTGTGCCTCAACAGGGGAGTGTCCTAAGGCTACCAAGAAGCCCATGTGATGCTGCATGGTCCCTCTCCTCTGTGGGTCCTCTGTAGGGTGCTGAAGGGAAAAACAGTAACTGCCATGGGCCCTCAGTTGAAACAGACCTCTGTTAAAAAGACAAACAAGTTTATTATGTTTCTTTCATATATACATGGGGACAATCAGAGAATGAATAGTTCTCCAAGAGGTGGCTCTGAATTGCAGCTTATATAGCATCTTCAACAAAAAATAGTAAATTTTTAGAGAAATGACAAGGCAGAGAAAAGGGACTTTGAATTTTTACAGGTGACAACTTGGGGGAAGAAATAACAGCTAGTCCATAAAGCTTGTTAATATAGATTCCTCTGGGACCATCTCAGGCCCATAAGGGTCCAAAGATGTCTTCAGTGGTTTGATCTTGTTTTCTTTCCCTGCTCTATGCTCAATGCTGATGACACAAAACTGAGAATTAGGTAGTGTCCCTGTTCTTGAATTGCTCATAGTAAGCTGCATGCCTAGACAGAAAGGCAGGAAAGTCAATCTGTAATGCAAATTTAGTGGAGTCATCATAGGAGGAATGGGGATACCTACCACATTTGCAACAGACAAATGCTGTCAATTCTATTTATTACACAAGTGCTCCAGTCCACAAGACAGTGAAATATAGGAAAGATTTGTTAAAAGAATAAAACATCCAACCTATAGATCTTTTTTTTTTTTTTTTTTTTGAGTTGGAGTCTCACTCTGTCGCCCAGACTGGAGTGCAGTGGCCACTCCCGGCCACTGCGGCTGCGATCCTTCCAAGTAGCCGGAATTACAGTCATGCGCTACCACGCCCAGCTGCTTTTTTATTTATTGTAGAGATGAGGTCTCGCTGCCCAGGCGGGTCTCGAACCTATGGGCTCAGGCAACCCACTCACCTCAGCCTCCCAAAGGCGTGGGATTACAGGCTGAGCCACCGAGCTCGGCTTCAACCTATAGATCTTATACTGGAGAGGGCAGGATACCTTTTGTCTTTGTAAATCTATGTCTTGCTTTTAGGCAAATGGAGGGAGGGCAGAGAACGTTCCCTTCTTCTTAATTGCCTTCAGTTCAACAATCCTCCATCTTTGGGGTAGCATGTTCTGGTCTCCCACAGTGTGGAGTCAGACTGGGCCCAAGTCTCTACTCCATCTCTTGCTAGCTCTGTGTCACTGAGAAAATGACTTGAACTCTCTGTGACTTTTGTTTTCTCAGTTGTAAACTGGGACTAATAATGCTGCATCTTTTTTGAGGGTTGTTTTGAAGATTTTAATTTTGATTTTGAAGATTCGATGAGACAACACATAGAAATTCTTCTGGGCATACTGCCTGGTACAGAGTAATACACAGTAGCTTTAGTTATTCTCATTAATCAAGTGAATCTCCACTGCTCCTTCCTGTCTGACATTTTACTCTTCATTTCTTAGATTCCCCTTCAGACTCTGGACAGAGAGATGGCACGCCTCTCTCTGCCCAGCAGCTGTTCAGGTTCCAATGGCAGATGGCCAGCGTCCTCATGTCATTAATATCTGACAGCCTTTGTGAACAGCAGCGGCTCAGGCCTGTCTTCACCAGCATGATCCACAGCATAAAGCCCCTGACCTCTGGTGGCAGCTCCTGCACCATGGGTGGGTCCGGCCACGCCCCACTGAGCAGGCCGGGGGTGAGAGGGTGCTCCCTTCTGGGGTCCTGTCAGCCTTAAGCCTGTCTTATCTTTATCTTTCAGGATAAATTGATTCAACAAACATATCTGAGCACCTACCACATGCCCTGCACTAAAAACACAAAACTGAAAAAGATGAGAGTCCCCAGTGATGCAGATTTAAGGGAGTTCCATAGAGAGGACGAGGACACCTAACACATCTTCAGGGCTGACTCCACTTCCCACACCATTCCTAGAAGCTCTTATGCCATTGAGCCCTAACTGCATAGCTCTGATGTAGTGCCAGTAACCTTACTTTATGATGGGGACAAATCAAGGTCACCCATCCTGTACAAGTGGAATCAAAATTTACACACTACACTCAGATGTGCTAAATCAACACACCTTTACTATCTGTGACTGAGCAACTCTGGTTCTGGATAAGATTCTTGCTGGTAGTAGGACAAACTTAAATGTGTCCCTGAAGTATATCTCTACTTCTTCCAGTCCTTTTCAGCTTAAATCAGTCTATCTGAAGTGCAACTTCCTATCTAAGCTTTTTTTCAAGATCAGATGAGAGTGGGCATGTTCAGGGTGGTATGGTCATAGACACCTACCTAGGCTCTTTTATTTGTTCCTTCCTCCTTCCTAAGATGCATCTGAGATCAAGGAAGAGCTTACATTTCCTTCTGGCATGCTCTTCTCTGTTGGCCACACCTGGCTCTGGTGTTTGGGTGTTGGCCTGTGATCTCTGGGTATGGGTGGGCCCATCTGATTCTTTTGGTATCTGTGCAGGCCCTGGGGTGCTGATATGCCCGAAGTTAATCTAATTTGAGTTCTGGTTTCTCAGCACAGAGTCTGGGGCCTTTACAACTCACCCTTCACCCTGCCCATCCAAAAAATGTTATGACAACCCTATTGGAGGTGACATATCACCATTTTACTAATGAGGAAACTGAGGCACAGGGAGGTGATGTAATTTTCTAATGTAGCAAAGTCAGTCTGGCTCTGGGGATGGAGCTTTCCCTGTCCCTTACTGTCTTACCATATGATGATTTTCATTGGTTTTTCTTGTGTTGAAGACTTGATAACTATTAACTATTAAATCCTTCATATACTTTCACTAACAAATACATTTATCAATGTCTTTCCAAAATAAGTTACCATGATGCTACATTTATCATTGACAGGTAAAATGAGGAACAGTTTTAGGATCAAAAAAGGAACATATACACAATATTTTTTAAAAATCCATTTTTCTGGTATTCAGAAAAGTGACATGATGTTTGGGTATTAATCATGACTTGCTAGCATGGAAAACAAGAGGATTCAAGTAGTTGTGCTCTAGAGTCCCATCTGCTAGCTCTCAGGGATTTGGAGGCTACAGAGGTTCGCTTCTTAGAAGATCTAGAAGATCTAAACCACCAAATATTTCAGAGTTTGTGTCTGGGCTAAGCCTGTTAGTAAAGTTGCTTTGGTTAGTTTCATTATTTCCTGAACAGACTCCTTACCTCGGTCTAGTCCAAAGGCAAATCAGGTGAACTCCTGCTGGTAAAATTACTATTGGATCTTTAAACTGGAACCAAAGAGAGGGAATGAATATTCCCAATTTGCAAATCCAACCATTATGCTGTGCTGGGAGGGTGGAGTGGGACACTGTCAGGGCTTCAGAACCTTGGCTGTCCTAACTTCCAGAACTCTATATAGCTGATCGCTGAATACTTCATTCTGGGGGGAAAAGAAGAACCTTTCATGTTCAGTTACTATCTGTTATTGGAATTCTATCATATACTTTAATTTTGTGCTTTGTAGGGTTTGGGAGTCATCTGTGGATATGTATTGAAGAATTCAGTAGCATAGGTAGAAGGTAACACAGGATTTTTATTATTAAAGATATTATATTATTAATATAATTCTTCTTTGATAGTTTGTGGTGATAACAATTGTTCTGCATATTTCCCATGTTACGGCTAAAATGAGATGAGGTATGTAAAAATACTTTGCATACTGCAATTATTACTAATAATCAACCAATGAATAAGTGACCATGTACTGTGTAGGAGGTTTTATCACCCCTTGTGTGTTTTCTTTTTTTTTTTTGAGTTGGAGTCACTCTGTCATCCAGACTGGAGTGCAATGGTACACTCACAGCCACCACAGCCTCAGCCTGCTAGGCTCCAGTGAGCCTTCTGCCTCAGCCTTTCAAATAGCCAGACTACAGATGTATACTACCATGCCCGACTATTTTTTATTTTATTGTAAAGACGAAGACTCGCCAAGTTGCCAGACTGGTCTTGAACACGTGGGCTCAGGCAATCCACTCGCCTTGGCCTCCCAAAGTGCTGGGATTACAGGCTGAGCCACTGAGCTCGGCCCCTTGTGTGTTTTCTAACTTTAGGTTTGGTCCCTGAATCACATTTTCTTGATACTTGGGCATACTCATCATTTGAAAATGATCCAATCTGTAAATATTTCTATACACAAATACCATACAACCAGTCTTTGATTTGCACAAAGACTCTGAATTGATGCTGGACATCTTCCCACTAAACTGCCTCACATTTTTTCCGTTATAAAATATGAGTCAAAATGTATGCTTCAGAGAGCAGTAGGAATAAATGAGTTATGTGTAAATGCACTTTTCAAATATATAGCAAAGGTAATCACACCGCTAGTTATTATTACTATTCCTCAAAATATTCCAGGATGTAGTATTACCAGTCATATTGCCTATACATCTCTAAACTCTTCAAGAGGTGCTGGGAAATTCATTCTTAACACTGAGATTATTAAGGCACAGCTATTATTTCCCCATCTTGTGGCAATAAAAGATGTATTATTTCAGCTATAGGTAACATAAAAATGTTCTGCTACACACACATTAGTCCAAGTGAACATATATCATTACTGTATTCATCACTATTTGCAAAATAGTTATCAGTTACAAACACATTATCATATACACTGAAGCTCGTGATGGAAAAATGCTGTTGTGATAGAAAATTGGATTTTGAAAATAGATAAATGTCCAGGTGCTTATTTTTAAAATAGGAAGCATTCATCTTGTGATAGTATTGGTTTCCAGTCACTTTATTTGCATTACATAAGTGGCAGCAGGCAATTATTATCCTTGAATAACAAAAGGACTTGTTACTTCATCAAATATGGTCTGAAGTCCTGGACTCAAATTCAACTTCTTGATTTAAACAATTTTTAATTTGTGTATTTTATTTATTTATTTATTTTTTATTTATTTTTTACACAATTGCAAAAGTGTAAACTGCAGAAGTAGCAATCACAAATGTTCATAATGCCTCTAGAAATAGTTTACAAGATAATTATTTTTACTATTTTTTTAAAAATGTACATTAGGCCGGGTTCGGTGGCTCAGCCTGTAATCCTGTGCCTTTGGGAGGCTGAGGAAAGTGGATTGCCTGAGCCCGCGGGTTCGAGACCCGCCTGGGAAGCGAGACCTCATCTCTACAATAAAATCAAAAACTTAGCCAGGTGTGGTAGCGCGCGCCTGTAATTCTGGCTACTCAGAAGGCTGAGGCAGAAGGATCGCCGGAGTCCAGCAGGTCGAGGTTGCGGTGGCCGGGAGCGGCCACTGCACTCCAGTCTGGGCGACAGAGTGAGACTCCAACTCAATAAAAATAAAAATAAAAATAAAAAAATAAAACAAAAATGTACATTAATATTCAATGGATATTTACTTTTATTTTCTTAAGACAGGGTTCCACTCTATTGCCCAGGCAGGAGTACAGTAGCATGATTAATTTGTGTATTTTAAATGCTTAATATAAAGAGTGATACAAAATTCAAAAGCTTCAAAAGGGAATAAATGAAATGTCCCCTTTCCCTCCCTTTCTCCAATCACCCAGATCCCCTCCTTGGTGGCAAATGGTGTCAATGTTTTTTTTGTGTGTATCTCTATAGCTATTTTTTGCATGTACAGATATAGATCTATATATCTCTATTTACCTTCTGCTTCCTGTTATGGACTGAATTTGTGTCCTCCAAATTCATATGCCAAAGTTCTAACTCCCAGTACTTCAGAATGTGACTGTATTTGAAGACAGGGCCTTTAAAGAGAGAACTAAGGTAAAATGAGGTCATCTGGGTGTTCCCTAATCCAATATGACTGGTGTCCTTATAAGAAGAGGAGATTAGGACACAGACACACATAAAAGGAAGAAGACAGCTATCTACAAGCCAAGGAGAGAGGCCTCAGGAGAAACTAACCCTGCTGACACCTTGATCTCGGATTTCTAGCCTCCAGAATTGAGAGAAAATAAATTTCTGTTGTTTAAGCCATCCACTCTGGGGTATTTGTTACGGCGGCCATAGAAAACGAATACATCCCTGACCTTATACAGACTGGAAGCGTACAATGCCCACTTTGCTGCACTTTTCTTTTTTACTTACTATATTTTCAAGAAGTATATAAAAGCTTCCTCCTTCATTTTATTGTTATAGATATATGGATTCTTTTTATTTATGGATGTAGCATAATTATTTGACTGCTCTCCAACTGATGAACATGTAGGTTATTTTCAATATTTTACTATTAAGAGAACACCATAATGATTAAATAACTTTGTACATAAATAAGTTAACATATGGACAAGTATAACTACAGGATCAATTTCTAAAAGTGACAATACCAAGGCTGGGGACAGTGGTTCAAGCCTGTAATCCCAGCACTCTGGGGGGGCTGAGGCAAGAGAATTGCCTGAGCCTGCGGGTTTGTGACCAGCCTGGGCAACATGGTGAGACCTCAGCCCTACAATAAATCAAAAAATTAGTGAGGTGTGGTAGTGCGCACCTATAGTTTCAGTTACTTGGAAGGCTGAGGTAGAAGGATCGCTGGAGCCCAGCAGGTCGACGCTAGGGTGGCCGTGAGTATGCCACTGCACTCCAGCCTGGGTGACAGAGTGAGACTCCAACTCAAAAATAATAAATAAATAAATAAATAAATAAAAGTTGACAACACCGGATGTAAGGGCATTTGCAGTAAAATTTCAATAGTCATTGCTAAATTGCCCTTCCTAGGTGATATACGGATTTATACTTCCACCAGAAAAAATGAGAGTACTTAATTTTCCCTTCACCCACACACCATTTGCTATTAAACTTTTTTATTTTGACCAATCTGGCAAGTAAAAAGTCATGTCTTATCTCTAATGAAAGCATTTCTTTCATTATGATGTTCAACATGTTTTCATACATTTAAAAGGCATTTGCATTTCATTTTTGGGTTATGCTTCTTTATATACTGAATGTCCATCTTTTTGTAATGTACATGTTCTTTATTTGTTAGAAAAACTAATCATTTTCAGTATTATGAGTTACAAACATTTCCCCCAGTTTGTATTGTTCTTTTTAAAAATAGTGCAATGGCTTCTTAGGATAAACTTCATAGGTAAAGGCATAGTCCTCCATGAGACAGTCCATACTTCAGACATCAGCTGTAAGTTCAGGAGTCTCCATGCTACCCTCACTTCTGACCAACTGGCTACAAGTTCAGGGGTTCCCACAGCCCTCTCAAGTTTGATAATTCACTGAAAGACTAATAGAACTCAGGAAAGAGAAATACAGTTTTAAAAGTTCAATTTGATTATAGTAAAAAGGTTACAAATTGGGACCAACTGAAAGTAGAGACACACAGAAGTCTGGGAGGGTCCTAAATGTGAAGCTTCTGGTGTCCTCTCTCTGTGGAGTCAGGCTGCATCACCCTCTTGGCACATCAATGGGCAACAACATGCAGAATACCGCCGGTTAGAGATATACACTTGAATGTCCATGTCCAGAGTTTTTAACTGGGTTTCATTATGTGAGCATGACTGATTGAAACATTGGTGATCAATCTCCAGCTCCCTCTGTCCGTCTCTGGAGGTCTGGCTAATATCACTGGACTCAGAGCTCTAACCTTCAATCACATGATTGGTCTTTCTGTCGTGGCCAGCCCCCACCCTGAGTCATCTCCTTAGAATAAACTTTCTAGGCCTACCATGAGTCACCTTGTTAGCATAAACTATCGGGGCCCAGCATGACATTCCTAACAAAGACATTCCTATCACCCAGGAAATTCCAGTGATTTAAAGGTTACCGCCCAGGAACCAGGAACAAAGGCCAGCAAATACTTTATTATATAGGATACAGATTCTGGATTTTGTATCATAAATAGAAAGTTTTTCCTTTTCCTAAGACCATAACAAAACCAAATTGTCCCATAATTTTCTCTGGCTCCTGAACGATTTTACTTTTTTCCAACATAAAAATGTAAATGCAGATTCAACGTTTTTCTCAATAGTTGTCCTCAGGCCATTTATTGAATAAACTATTTTTCTTTCACTGGTTAAAAGTCAGCCTTATCATATACTAAATTTCTGTGTGTATATGGACCTATTCCTAAACTTTATAGTACATTCCATCAATCTATTTTGTATATGCCCATTGTTTTAATTATTAAAGTTTATCATTTATTACTTCAAATTCATATTAACGGTAAAATTTCCTAAACTTAAAAAAAAATTTGGAACTAGATTTAACATCAAATACCAATTAAAAGTAAGACACAAACATAGCTGTCAGATCAGTAGACAGCATACAATTGATTTGACTTGTAAGCTGGTTAGCAGCTTAGAGTAGGACTTGCTTCCAATGAACTACTTACTATATATGCCAGAATTAAAGGGCACTTGCAAAACTGTGCTCCGTTAATTTGTCTTTTTTTTTTTTTGAGTTAGAGTCTCACTCTGTGACCCAGGCTGGAGTGTAGTGGCACAATCACGGCCACCGCAACCTCAACTTGCTGGGCTCAGGCTATCCTTCTGCCTCAGCCTTACAAGAGCTGAAACTACAGGCACGTACCACCATGCCCGGCTAATTTTTTTATTTATTGTAGAGATGAGGTCTCACCAATTTGCCCAGACTGGTCTCGAACCCACAGGCTCAGGCAATCCTCTCACCTCAGCCTCCCAAAGTGCTGGGATTATAGATGTGAGCCACCACACCTGGCCCATTAATTCGTCTTTTATAAAGTTTTTCAGAATCAAATGGAAATTTTTCACTGCATGGCAAATAGTCCATTCAACTCCTCAAATTCAGCAGGTGCATTTTATGTGTTTGGCCTTCATAATGGCCAGTTGTTGAATGAGTTGGACACATGCTTCCCTCGATGACCACCTCCTGTATGTCTTGACCTGGAACTAAGTCACTCACTTTCTCCTAGCAGAATCAACTAAGTTTCTCTATGTTCCTGACCAAGATGAGTCTAAGTCAGACAGTTCAGCCTGGATCCAGTGTTGGCAGAATCTAGTTCTTTTGTCATTGACCCTTGGGGGAATCATCACCTTTGTACTGGACTTTTCCTTCAGACTGGGCAAAGAACATTTGTGGAATAGACCACATATCTGTGGCTCTTGCAGGTTGAAATGTAGCTTTGTAAGCTTGTCTATAACAGAGCATACATTTCAGTCTCTGCCTCACCTGCATGTTCTGAGTGAGACTTAGGCCTCGTTTCCCCAATAACAGTGTTAAAATGCCCACCTTATCCTATCTTTTCATCTTCTTTAATTCTTATACTTATTAAGATTTAAAGGCCATGAAATCTGTTCTTAAATAGAAAGCTGTGGTAATCTCATTTATGTAGGCATACATTTATTTATATCATTTGCTACTGAGCACCACATGCTGGAGTTGTAAGAAAGATGACAGGACCTCAGACCCCACAAAGCTTGGGATGAACTGGAGTAGAGTAGTGAAGACCAGGCTTTTAGAAACAATCCTAATAGTATTTTAAGGAAGAACTGAGTTGGCAGAATGCAAGCTATAAGTGAGCCCATGATAATACCCAAATATTTGGTTTTATTTCTCATTCTGTTCCAGGAAAGATTTGAGGTAGCTTAAAAATTTTACAGACATCAAAAAAGAAAAACAGGGCTGGGCTCGGTGGCTCAGCCTGTAATCCCCAGCACTTTGGGAGGCCGAGACGAGTGGATTGCCTGAGTCTGCGGGTTTGTGACCAGCCTGGGCAACTTGGCAAGACCTCATCTCTACAATAACTAAAAAATTAGCTGGGCGTGGTAGCATGTGCCTGTAGTTCTGGCTACTTGGAAGGCTGAGGCAGAAGGATTGCCAGAGTCCAGCAGGTTGACGCTGGAGTGGCCATGAGTGTGCCATTGCACTCTAGCCTGGGCGACAGAGTCAGATCCCAACTCAAAACCAAAACAAAACAGTAAAGTAGTATACACACAACTAAAAATATCAATAAAATTCTATTATATGTTAAATGAGTAATAATGGATATTATACATGTGATTATCCACTTTGCTCTGGCAGAATAATTTGTAAAATATGAAGCCTTCTGGCTAGCTCAGGAATTGAAAAGCTAGAGAATGAATATGCCAATGCTCTTGGCTGATAAATTCAGAAGAAAAGACTCAGGTGTGATGTAGAAACAAGTGGAGCCGGGCTCAGTGGCTCAGCCTATAATCCCGCGCCTTTGGGAGGCTGAGGTGAGTAGATTGCCTGAGCCCACGGGTTTGAGACCCGCCTGGGCAGGGAGACCTCATCTCTATAATAAATAAAAAAGTCAGCCAGGCGTGGTAGCGCATGCCTGTAATTCCGGCTACTTGGAAGGCCGAGGCGGAAGGATCACCGGAGCCCAGCAGGTCGAGGTTGCGGTGACTGGGAGTGGCCACTGCACTCCAGTCTGGGCGACAGAGTGAGACTCCAACTCAAAGAAAGAAAGAAAAAGAGAGAGAGAGAGAGAAAGAAAGAAAGAAAGAAACGAGTGGAAAGGAAATAAGTAGAAAAGTTGAGTGAGGTGGATATTGTTGTAGCACTCACTGGTGAAGATAGGGAGATGATCTGGGTCCCCTCTTGTGGGCTGAGGTACCCATCTCCTAGTAGCTGGGAAAGTAGGTGCTTCACAGGCAACTGCCCTTGGTCACAGGGAACTGCCTCCCCCAAGAATAGGCATCACCCTCTTCCCCCAGGAAGTGGCTTGTGGCCAATGACTAGCCGATGTGGGGATACAAAAGCCCAGCCTCTTTATCCCAGTTTGGGCCAACTCTGAAGAGTCATCCCAGCTCCCTCTAGGATAGTCTGGAGCTACAGTTTCCAACACATTGGGGGACAGCTTCTCTTTCAGTCCCTGGTCCTGACTTTTTCACTTCTGGATGTTAGCTGAGAGAGAGAGAGTAAGAGAGAGATGCCAAGGTCCTTGAGAGACAGAGAGAGAGAGAGAGGGAGAGAGAGATGCCAAGGTCAAGAACCTGCCCAGGCCTCAAGGAAGATGAAGAGACCTACTATCACAAGACACAAGTGCATCTCATCATCTCCTAGAGGTCATCATAGGCAGAATTCTGACACCACATCCCCCTGCCCTGATTCCTGGCTTGTGGTGTACATGGACCTTCTCCCAGCTATCCAATCAAACACCCATCTAGGAACTGCTTTGATGGCATCTGCCCCATGTAATTAAGGTTCCACATCAGTTGATGTGAAGATAGGGAGATGATCTAGGAGGGTGGGGGACTAACCTAGTCACATGAGTCCTTTAAAAGCAGTTTTGTCCATCTGGTTACCATTAAGGAAGTAGGAATTTGAAGCAAATGGAGGATTTAATGCACCTTTGCTGACTTGAAGATGGAGGGGATCATGTGGCAAGGATGTGGACGACCTCTAGGATGCTGAGAGCAGCTTCAGCTAACAGCCAGCAAGGAAACCAGGACTGTAGTCCTACAACCAAAAGAACTGAATTCTGCCAACAAGAAGAATGAGCTTGGAAGTGAATTTTTCCCCAGAGCCTCCAGAGCACTTTTCTTCTTGAGCAGGGAAACCAGTCATATGTGCTGGACTTCTGATGTATAGACCTATACGCTAAGAAATGAGTCATGTTTTAGGCTGCTAAAACGGCTTGTCACACAGTGATAGAAAAGTAGCGTAGAAAGGGGAAATGACACAGGAAGGCTCAGATAAGTGCCTTCCCTCTGACACAAACTACATTTAAGTGGGTCCATTTGATCGCATCAGCTCCAGGGAGAAGGGGATATGACAAGATCTGAATGTGACTGAAATCGAAAGCTCATTGCATTTGTTTAACTTTATCTGAGACTAGATCAAGTTTTCAACAACAGACAAAAAGGGAGGGGAGACTCAGGGTAAAAACTAGTAAAGTGAAGTTACATTTTTACACCGTGGAGTCTATGACCTGTAGAACCTATACTCAGTGATTTTCCCTTGATTGCTAAAAGTGACTGGGAATGTCCTTGTCCTACAGTTTCTATGGGTCAATGATCCATTTATTTTACTTTGTTGCAGATTATTCATATGTATTTTCCCCTGTGCCTGGAACTTCTTTGGAACATGGATTAAAAGACTCTAAGAGGAACATCTACCAGTTGCAACACAGGAACTTTATGTAGATCCCAATTTAAACTGTCAAGAAAAAAATTAGGAGAAATTAATTAGAGAAAATTAATAGAGAAATTTGAACCCAGTTAAATATTTTCTAACATTAAGGAATTACTGTTAATGTTAAATGTATGTGTATATATGCACACACATACATATATACATATGCAATGAAACATTTATGGGTGAAATAATGTAATGTCTAGGATTTGTTTCCAGATAATTGGGAGTGGAGGTTAGAGATGAGTCGGTTTACAAATGAACTGACCTTGAGTCAATGAGTATTGAATCTGGAGTGTGGGTTCAGAGAGTGTCATTATATTCGCTCTTTATGACAAATACATACTATTTTAAATTTTGTATATTTGAAATTTTTCACCAAAAAAAAAGCTGCTTTGATTTCTTTCTGGTTTTCATGACTGAAACAGCAGTCAAGCCATGTGCTACTGGGCACCAGAGCTTCTCAGCAAGCCCTGTCCTCACCCAGCAGGTGCTATTCAAGGTACAAAAGGCCTTTTCCTCAGCTTCCTCTACTCCTGTAAGGCTTCTTGGCAAAATTCCCACTGCTCTTCATTTATATTATTTCTCTTTTCTATTTCTGAATTCCATTTCATGCTTTTTCTAATTATTCCCAAGAAAGAAGGAACTTGAAATCCACATATGTTGCACTGAAAATCTTGTAGCTGAAAGGGCATACAGAAATAGCCTGAGGAGTAGAATTCTTTTCAAGGAAAGCAGCTGGGGAAGGATTTCTGCCTTGTTTTTCTTTAAAATAAAGTTATTTAACATAGGCCTGAGGAAAGTGTAGCAAGACACATTTTGTTTTCTTGTTAATTGCACTTGAGCTGAGAAACAGAAGTAAAAAAGCATTTTCTAAAATTAAGAATGAGTCCCTTGAAAGTATAAATTTACTTTGTTAGACCTTAATAGACCAAAGCAAAGGACAATCTTCATTATGGGGTTACTTCTAGTTGATGAATTGTGAAATAGCTAAGACTTAACCAGAGAACTATAAAACTCTCAGGTAACTGAAATACCTGTGTAAGAGAGAGCTCTTCTCAAGGAAGGGTTTCTCAGTATAGCTAAAAGACCAAGAACTGTCCACTACAATAGCATAAAAAGAATAAATTACGTGGGTATAAGTTTAACAAAAGAATTGCAAAACTTATGCTCTGAAAACAATAAAATATAGTTGAAAGAAATTAAAGAAGACCTAAATAAATGGAAAGACATCTCATGTTCAAGGATCAGAACACTTATAAATTGTTAAGATGACAACATTTCTCAAAGCGATCTGCAGAGTTATTCAGTGCAATCTCCATCAAAATTCCAGCTGAGTTCTTTGCAAACATTGACAAGGTCATCCTAAAATTCATATGGAAATGCAAGGGCCTCAGAATAGCCAAAATAATCTTGAAAAAGAGGAACAAAGTTGGAGGGCTCAATTTCCTGATATCAAAATTTACTATAAAGCTATAGCAATTAAGGTGGTGTATTACTGGCATAAGAATAGATATATAGACCAAAAGAGTAGAATTGAGAGTCCAGAAAGAAACCTTCACATTTGCAGTCAATTGATTGTCAATAATTAATAGCCTAGACCATTCAGTGGGGTTTGAAAAGAATAGTCTTTTCAACAAAGTGTTCTGGGACAACTGGCTATTCACATGAAAAATAATGAAATGGATGCCCTACCTCACACTATATAAAAAATTAACTCAAAATGGATCAAATACTTAATTGTAAAAGTTAAAATTATAACACTCTTACAAAAAAGAGGTGTAAATCTTCATGACCTTGGATTAGGTAATAGTTTCTCAGATATGATAGCAAACGTTCAAGTAGCCAAAAAATATACAAGTAAATTAAACTTCATCAAAATGTAAAACTTTTGTGGTTCAAAGGACACTGTCAAAAAAGTTAAAAAAATAAAAAGGACACCTTCACATAATAGGAGAAAATATTTGTAAATCTTATGTCTGATAAAGAATTTATAACTAGAATATATAAAGAATTGTTATAACTCAAAAGTAAAAAGACATACAATCTAATAAAAATGGGAAAAGGCCCTAAATAGACATTCTCCAAAGAAAATATACAAATGGCCAATAAACATATGAAAAGATGCTCAACATCATTAACCATCAGAGAAATCAAATCAAAACAACAATGAGATTCTACTTCACACCCACCAGGAAAGCCATAATCACAAAGACAGTTAATAAAAAGTGTTGGCTAGAATATAGAGGGTCAGAATCCTCATTTATTGTTAGTGGGAATGTAAAATGGTGTAGCCACTGTTGGAAAACAGATTGGCTGTTCCTCAAACAGTCAAATATAGAGTTACCATATGCTCCAGCAATTCTACTCTTAAGAATATCCCCAAGAGAAATGAAGACATATGTCTAAACAAGAACTTGTTTGTGAATGTTCGCAGCAGCATTTTTCATAGCCTGGAAACTAGATGATCACTTTTAAGATGACTCACTTGGGCTGACATGTTGTTGCTGGCTCTTGGCTGGGAGCTCAGTTGGGGCTGTGAACCTGAAGACTTGGGTCCCCTCTCTATTGGCCTCTCCATGAGCTACTGAACTTCCTCACTGCATGGTGACCAGGTTCCAAGAAGGAGAACAAGCATCCTGAGAGACAGGATGTGGAAGCTGCTAATTTCTAAAGGTCTGGGTCTGGAAACTGGTACCATTGCTTCTGTTGCATTTTATTGGCCAAACAGTCAGAGAGCCCAGATTCAAGGATAAGGGATCAATAGACCTCAGTGCTTGATGGGAAGAATGTTAACATTTTGATGAAATTTTTATAACTGCCACACCCCATAGTGATTTTCAGAGCTGGGATTGTATCTAGGGATGTCTAACTCTAGAGTTCAAAATCTTAAGAATTCTGCTTTGCATTGCAAGTAGGAGGGGTGAGAGACCCTGGGAAGGAATAATGGAAAAGTTATTTCAAATATAGTTAGCTGGCATTGGAAGGAGTGGTAGTCGTTGCTATATTATTTTCTCATAAATCAGATCATTTTGAAAAAAAATATTTGCAGTATTTATGGCAAATGTCGATGATGTCACTTTAATGCTGAGCTTCTGGAGGTGGGAAGGCCACTTATATCAGAGATGAGACCATTAAAGAACAAACAGGAGAAGGGCTTGTATCCGTTTTAGCAATAGATCTCAGGATAGGAGTTGCCATTAGCAGAAAGCACTGTGTCTTCACTTTGGTTTGGGTGCAAAGGAGCTCTTTATTGTGGACATGCCTTAACTCAACACCAGGTTACTCAGCTGGGTTTTAATCCTTGAACTGCCATCGAACCACTCAAAACCCCATTATTCTACCTAACAGATGGGGCATATGCCAGCATGATTCAAACTTGGTAGCACAACAAAATGGGTGGGAGTCAGGGCCTCATTCAGTTGGTGGTATGAAGATGCAAATAGAACCCAGCCTCTTTCCTATTCTATTCTGTTCCCAAAAGTTGCTGCTCACAGGATGGGGAGATTCCAGTCACTGCCCACATTTGGTTTGGGGATCTTGGATTTTAATACCACTAGAGATGAAGATATGCATAAGTCACAGCTGCTAAAGGATAGGCTTAAATAAATACAACATGGTAAATAGGATCTTGCTGCTGGATAATATGAGGTGGTCCAGGGAGCAAAACTATGCTGAGGGAATTGATCCAGTGAGTAGGTTCAGGTATATATTACCCTCCAGTGTTACCCTTTAACAAAGAGAACACAGTCATCTTTGCTAATCATAGGGTTTATTTTCTGGAATAAGACATTCTTATAGAAATTCCCAAGAGCCATGATCTTGGATCCTGGAACCATGATCCTGGGATAACTCTGTCCCATACAGGATGATACAGACTGTATCTATCCATTTGCGTCCTCTGGGTCCTCATTCCTGGAGTGGTTCAGTGGTCCAGCTTTAAAAAGCTCTGCGGGCCAGGTTTGGTGACACAGCCTGTAATCCCAGCGCTTTGGGAGGATGAGGCGAGTGGATTGCCTGAGCCCGCAGGTTCAAGACCAGCCTGGGCAACATGGCAAGGCCTTGTGGCTTCAATAATTTTTTTTAAAAATTAGCTGGGCATGTTAGTGGCATGCCTGTAGTTCTGGCTACTTGGAAGGCTGAGGTGGAAGGATCGCCAGAGCCCAGCAGATGAATGCTGGAGTGGCCGTGAGTGTGCCACGATACTCCAGCCTGGGCAACAGACTGAGACTCCAACTAAAAAAAAAAAAAGCTCTGTGAATATCACTCACAGAGTTGCCTGCCTGGGTCCTCATTCTGCCTGGGTCCTCATTCTTGGAGTGGTTCAACTTTAAAAAGCTCTGTGGGCCGGATACAAGCCCTTCTCCTGTTTGTTCTTTAATGGTCTCATCTCTGATTTAAGTGGCCTTCCCACCTCCAGAAACTCAGCATTAAAGTGACATCATCGACATTTGCCATAAATACTGCAAACATTTTTTTTCAAAATGATCTGATTTATGAGAGAATAATACAGCAATGACCACCACTCCTTCCAAAACCAGTTAACTATATTTGAAATAACTTTTCCATTATTCCTTCCCAGGGTCTCTCACCCCTCCTACTTGCAATGCAAAGCAAAATTCTTAATACTTTGAACTCTAGAGTCAGACATACCTAGATTCAATCCTAGCTTCACTGGGATAATATGAGTTTGCTCCCTGGAGCACCTCATATTATCCCAGTTATCTCTGGGATAAGGACTACTGCCTGAAGACACTTCTACTACAGGAACAGCCAAGAAAGCTGCTTCATAGGGTGATTGTGAGAAAGGCTTTGTCCTTAGAACTAGGAAAGACAAGGAATCTGGCAAAGGACAGAGCCGTCCATCAGAGGTTTTTCTTTCCACTGTGCCCTCTCCTGAGTGCTCAGGGAGCTACCAAGGAATAGTCTCAGAATCTTTGCCTAGCAGGGCTGATAATGCAGTTTGCCACTTACCTGCACAGGCTGGAACTTTTCCACCTCTAATGGATCAGAAGCCATTAGCACCATCGATTTCTAGCCAGGATGCAGACTGAGCCCTCCCTGGCTAATTTATGAGAAGGCTGAGACAGAAGCATCAGCAGAATGTGGTCCATGTGGACTCCTTTCTTTTTTTTTTTTTTTATGAGTTGGAGTCTCACTCCGTCGCCCAGACTGGAGTGCAGTGGCCACTCCCGGCCACCGCAGCCTCAACCTGCTGAGCTCCGGCGATCCTTCCGCCTCAGCCTTCCAAGTAGCTGGAACTACAGGCGCATGCTACCATGCCCGGTTAATTTTTGATTTATGGTAGAGATGAGGTCTCGCCAAGTTGCCCAGGCGGGTCTCGAACCTGCAGGCTCAGGCAATCCACTCCCTCAGCGTCCCAAAGGCGCGGGATTATAGGCTGAGCCACCGAGCCCGGCTTGGACTCCTTTCAACATGAGGCTTTCATCAGGAGCAGAGGCCTCAGAAGTGGGGGGAAAAAAAGAAAAGAAAAGAAAGGAAAAAAAAAAGGCAGAGAAGTTGAGGCTGACAATCTGGCATCAGTTGGCAGTTTGAGACAACATGCATGGAAAAGCAGCCTAGGGGTTTAGGAGAACAAGGTTGCAGGCATATGGACTGTTAGAAGAGCAAAGGTTTAGTTGAGCAGCTCATCCCTGAGGAAGTGAGGATAAGTAAAAACTTAAAGGTGTTCTGTGGCCTCTAACTTCCCACTCCTTCCAGATGAGGGCTTGCCTGTCACCTTCAGAACCAGCCCTGCAGAGTTGCTGCATCAGCCCTCACTGAGAAGACAGTGTTTCAGCAACAGTCCTAGTCCCTACCCCAGGGAATTTAGAATGAGTCACTGGCCTGGGATGCAGAAGACTTGTCACAGTGGCCAGGCTTCTAGGGTCCTGGACTTCTCCCTCTTCTCTTGGCTGTGATTCTCCTTTGCTGCAGTCCTGGGTGCTGCCGTGCTGGTGTGAGCCCCAGCAGACATGTGCTCTATGCTGCCAAATTGTCCATCACTTTGTGCTTCTGCCTCATTATGCTGCCCAAGGCCTCTGAGTTCCGCCCTACTGGGGGCTTTGTAACCTGCTAATTCCCATCAGCCTTCCTTTTCCAGGCATCAGCTCTACCCTGTAGATTCCTGGTTTGGCCAATGGTGGAAGTGGCAGGGGTATATACTGATTGTGACCCCTCCTGGTTTCCTAATTTGATTACCATGTGGAATTTTAGCTGCTGGGTGACTTAGACCTAGAGACAATCATGAGAAACTTATACCTCTGACCGCTCTGTGGCCCTTTTTGGCCTCTGGTTTTGTAGCCAGGCCAGTATTTTTTTTTTTTTTTTGAATTGGAGTCTCATTCTGTCACCCAGGCTGGAGTGCGGTGGCACACTCACAGTCACCCCAGCGTCAACCTGCTGGGCTCCGGCCATCCTTCCGCCTCAGCCTTCCAAGTAACTGGAACTACAGGTGCGCCCTACCACGCCCTATTTTTTATTTATTGTAGAGACGAGGTCTCGCCAACTTGCCGGGGCTGATCTCGAACCCACAGGCTCAGGCAATCCACTCACCTCAGCCCCCCATAGTGCTGGGATTATAGGCTGAGCCACCAAGCCCAGTCTCCAGGCCAGTTTTTATAGACTGTCTCACCAATGGCCCTGGATGACAGAGGTCCCTGCATGCTCCAAACCTGAGACCACTCTAGGCTCAACAGAGTCTAGTCAGAAACATCCTTTTGAAAAAAAGATGCTCTGATTCCTTGGGAGTGCTGTAGTGCATAGCTTTCATTAGACTTGGAGGAAGGGGACACCTTCATACTCTAAAGTCACTGCCAGAGGGACAGCCTGGTTGTTGGCCTGGTATCTAGTCTCTCTGCATAGCTGGGGACATGTGTTGGCCTCAACCCCCATCTTGGATCTGAGCACCAAGCAGACCTCATACCATGGGAATTTAAGCAATATCAGTCCTGCCTTGTGGGGCTTAAGTATCCTGGTTGCCACCTCCCACCTTTGTCCCCTGCCCTGTTCAAATAACTGAGCCTTTACTATGGCTCCCAGCTGGGTCTAGTTGATCTATTTCTGAGACTGACAATCTGTTCTAGGCTTGCATCTGCCTGCTGACAAATGTCCTTGATGCTGCTCACCTGCCTGCCTCTGATCAGCACCTACCCATACATTTCCCATCTCCCAATCACCTGTCTGTGGTGGGCCCCCCAAGATTCCTGCCCCCTGATCTGCAAGTCCTGGATAAGCCCCTCCCCTGAGCGTAGTGGGACCTGTGAATACAGTGAGATGTCACTTCCATGGTTATCTTATGTTGTATGAGAAAGGTGAAGGGATTTGGCAGAAATAATCAAGGAACCAAATAATTTCACTGATTTAGTCAAAATGGAGATTATCTCAGATAGGTCTGACCTAGTCAGGCGACCTCTTGAAAAGAGGATCCAGGAGTCAGAGATAGAGGTTGGAGAGATCTGAAGCAGCAGTAGACACTCTCCTTTGGGTTTTGAAGAAGCAACTGCCATGTTGTGTGGAGGACCACATGGCTAGGAATGGTAGGCCGCCTCTGGGATCTAAGGGCCTCAGTCCTACACCACAAGGAACTGAAGTCTGCCAACAACCAGAGAGGATAGCGAGTAGATATATTCAGCCTGTGAGACTCTGAACCAAGGACCCAGCTAAGTCAGGCTCCCTAGACTCCTGACCCCTGGAAGCGGTGAGATAATAC
Source organism: Carlito syrichta (assembly GCF_000164805.1). Lineage (NCBI taxonomy): Eukaryota > Metazoa > Chordata > Mammalia > Primates > Tarsiidae > Carlito > Carlito syrichta. The sequence goes on from NW_007074469.1 coordinate 160,367, forward strand.
ATGTTGGCTGTTTTAAGCTGGTTCCTTTTGTGGGAGGGAAGTCAGAATCTCACTCTGTTGCCCAGGCTGGAGTGCAGTGGCATGATAACAGCTCACCAAAGCCTTGACCTCCTGGACTCAGGTGATCCTTCCACCTCAGCTTCCTGAGGAGCTGTGACTACAGGTGTGTGCCTGTACCAAGCATGTCTCGCTTATTTTTCTGATTTTTGTTGTTGTTGTTGTTAGAGACAAGGTTTTGCTATGTTGCCTAGGCTGGTCTCAAACCCCTGGGATCACGTGATTCTCCTGCCTCGGCCTCCCAAAGTGCTGGGATTACAAGCGTAAGCCACCATGCCTGGTCTAAACTGGTACATTTATGATAATTTCCTACCCAGCAATATAAAACTAATTCACCACGTTTGAACTTTATGCTGCCTTCTCTGTCTAGGTTGCCTTATTTGTGTGTGGCCCTGTATCACATTCTTTCCTTCCAGAGTAGAATACTCTTCCTGAGTCTGGCCCATGGGACTTGCACACCTCAGTGGGTGAATTCAGTTTTAGACTGAAGATCTGGCTGCCTTGTCTTCTGTTTAGGCTAAGATGTGTCTCAGAGCATGACAATTTCCTTAGAGAAATGTGGCAACTCACACATTCCTGGTTTCAGGACCATGGTAAGTAGTGTGCTCTGTGATGCTTAGATCTCTGGGCCCCTGGTATTATCTCTAGCCACCTAAACTCTGAAGCAATTGAGAACAGATGGAGTTGACAGAGACCAACTTTGCGCATTTCTTACTGAAAAGGATGGTATTAGAGTATAGGGTTATATTTACACACAGGGGCTTCCTGACACTGCAGCCAGCACCAGGCAGGGCCCCACCCATCAGCACACCTGAGGCAGCGCTCCCCTTAAGGAGCAGAGTGTGGGCTTCTTGCAGACGAGCTGCTCTTTATTAGTTGGAGAGAGCAAGGGCCTGTGTACACAAGGGGTATCCACCACGGCAGAAGCCATTCTACCTCTGTCAGACAGAAGTGAGGGAAAGGGCAGAGGCCAGGATGGTTCGTTCTTTAAGCTCGTTCTGCATGGAAAGAAGTACCAGGAGCAAAGAGGCATCTCCTCTGTCATCCATTACCTTTGGCAAAGTGGAGAAGTCCTGTCATCCACAGCCTGCCTCAGAGACACGAAGTCCTCCCCAGCTAACTCCACAAGCTAGGGATAAATCATCCCACCCTGCAGCTCAGCCAAGACAGGCTGGACCTTTTTGCTTCCAATGAAAGTGAAGGGAAAGTCAAAATAAAACATAAAACACACAAATGGATGGACTTACTGAGCATACGGTTCTTATTCTAATTGGGCTAAGTTTGGTGAGAGATTTCCTAGATGGGGGAAAGTCTATTAGTTACACAGTACTCATTATTTTTTCTAAATATTGTGGGGCAACCCCTTCAGGTCCGGGGAGCTTTTCTGTCCTGTCAATAAATCCTGCTTTCAAAAAAAATCTATTGTGGCAAATATATACATAAATAACATAAAATGTACTGGTTTTGCCTTTTTTTTTTTTTTTAAACTCAGGGTGTCACTCTGTTGCCCAAGCCGGAGTGCAGTGGCATAATCACGGCTCACCATAGTCTCTAACTCTCGGACTCAGGTGATCCTTCGGTCTCCTCAGAACTGAACTGAAACTACAGGTGCATGTCACCACACCCAACTATTTAAAAAAAATTTGTTTTTTTTGGTAGAAACAAGATCATACTATGTTGCCCAGGCTGATCATGAATTCCTGGGCTCAAGCAATCCTCCTACCTTGGCATCCCAAAGTCCTGGGATTACAAGAGTGAGTCCCCATGCCTGAACTTTCCATTTTTAAACATACACTTCAGTGGTATTAATTGCCACTGAGGGGTGATTCAAAAAAACCTGGAATTATTTTTTGGAGGGCAGGCCCCTTTTAGTTCAGGCTTCACTAGGTTAGTGTCCTAGGAAACCATCAGCATCAGTGTACCAGTGTAGTGTTGTTGTGAAAGGCTGCGTTTGGCTTCAGTGAATTTTTTTTTGGAGATTCTTTTCATGCATTTGCCATTTCACGATGGGTGATTTATGAGTGCACCTGCCCACACCACACTGAGTGTTCTGCAGTTTCTGACCAAAAGCAGCGTGACCCCCCTGCCTCATCCTCCCTATTCCCCTGATCTCACATCAATCAACTTTTTTTTGTTTGTTTCCCCACATGAAAGAAGTTCTCAAAGGGAAACGTGGTGCTGATGTGGAAGACGTAAAATAAAAAATGACAGAAGCACTAAAAGGCATCAAAATTGACAAGTTCAAAAAGTGTTTTGAGCAGTGGAAAAAGCATCTTGATAGGTGTATTGCATCAAACAGAGAGTACTTTGAGGGCGACTGATATTTAAACAAGTAAGAATAAAGGGTGCAATCATCACCTCCATCCATCTCCAGAACTTTTTCATCTTCTCAAACACTAACTCCCCATTCCTCCCTTTCCCTAGTACCTGGTAACCAGGATTCTACTTTCTGTCTGCATGGATTTGATTACTCATATGCTTAGTCAGTTTGGGCTGCTATAACAAAAATACAATAGACTTAGTGGTTTAAACAACAAACATTTATTTCTCACAGTTCTGGGGACTGTGAAGTCCAAGATAAAGGTGCCAGCAGATTTGGTGTCTAATGAGAACTCAAGTCCATGATTTGCTGACAATATCCGGTTGTATCTTCACAAGGTAGGGAGAGAGAGGATGCTAGTCTTTTTAAAAATTTTATTGTATTTTAGATTCAGAGGGTACATGTGCAGGTTTGTTACATGGATATATTGTGTTATGGTGAGGTTTGAGCTGTTTTTGAACCTGCTACCCAAGTAGTGGACAAAGTACTCCACAGATAGTTTTTCAACCCTTGCCCCCTTCCTGCTTCTCTCTTTTAGCAGTGCCCAGTGTCTGTTGTCTCTTCTTTAAACCAGTGTTTACCCAGTGTTTAGAGAGCACTTGTCTTTTTCTCTTCCTACAGGAACACTAATCCCATCATGGAAGCTCCACCCTCATGACCTCTTAGGTACTCTAAGTACTTCCCAAAGGCCCCGACTTCAAATACCATTACATTGTGGTTTAAATTTTCAACATATAAACTTGGGGGGGGAGAGTATAAAGATTAAGTCCATAATATATAAGTGTAAGACCAGACTTGGTGGCTCAGCCTGTAATTCCAGCACTTTGGGAGGCTGAGGCAAGTGGATTGCCTGAGCCCGCAGGTTCAAGACCCACGGGCAACTTGGCAAGACCTCTTCTCTCCAATAAATCAAAAATTAGCTGGGCATGGTAGTGCATGCCTATAGTTCTGGCTACTTGGAAGGCTGAGGCAGAAGGATCGC